>NW_007054265.1:0-385 GCF_000164805.1 Carlito syrichta | reverse complement strand
TAGCTAGCTAACTAACAAGACAGCTGATTTATCTAGATGTCTTAACAAGCTAGCTACCTAGCCCACCAGCTGACTCAACCAGCTGACCTAACTAGCTAACCAGCTGGATTTCCAACTGACATAATGAGTTGACTTAACTAGCCAGCCAGCTGGTGGCCAGCTGACTTAATTAACTGATTTAACCAGCTAGTCAGGTGATAACCAGCTGACTTAAATAGGTGACTTATGCTAGCAAGCTGACTAGCCAACTCACATAACTAGATAGCTACCTATCTAGCCAGTGGTCTAGCCAGCAGAATTAACTAGGTGCATTGAACAGCTAGCCTGTTGCCTAGCAAGCTGATTTTCCAGTTAGCTACATACGTAGCCAGCTGGCTAGACAGCT
>NW_007054264.1:0-334 GCF_000164805.1 Carlito syrichta | reverse complement strand
TGGAACTACAGGCGTGCACCAGCACACCTGGCTAATTTTTTGAGTTTTTGTAGAGACAAGGGCTCACCAAGCTGCCCAGGCTGGTCTCAAACCCCTGGACTCAGGCAATCGTCTTGCCTTGGCCTCCCAAAGTGCTGGGGTTGAGGCACCATGCCTGGCCTAAGTTTTCCATTCCTTTTTAATCAATTTTGGAACTATGTGGGGGAACCAAAAAAAAAAAATATCAAGTCTTCTAGGAATCCATTGACATTAGCATACCAGTTAGCGTTGTTGTAAGAGTCTGTGTTCATTCAGCTTTAGTGAATTTTTTTTGGAGATTCCTTCAGTGCATTTG
>NW_007054263.1:0-334 GCF_000164805.1 Carlito syrichta | reverse complement strand
CCGGTGGCCGCACTTTTTACCCCTGGTCCCGCGATTCCCACTTCGAAATATTGTGAGGAAATTTAACTTGTCCATCAGGGGTCACATGGGCATGCCTGGATCACTTAACTGTGCCCCGGGGGCTGGGCTCGGTGGTACCCAAGACATGGTGCCCATTTCTAGCACAACTGGCTTCTTTTCAGATGTGCTGGGTGGTGGGACAAGGGAGCCAAGCCCGCTGCCCGCCCTCAGGTGTGCTGGCAGGAAGCGGACGTGGGAGTCACAGTTATGTCACGAAGGGATGAGTTCACCTGGCCAAGTGTTATGGAAGCAGAACTCTTGTGGGTTGGGGTGT
>NW_007054262.1:0-334 GCF_000164805.1 Carlito syrichta | reverse complement strand
TGACTGTCAGCCCTTTGCCTTTCATACAAATTATAAATTCACCTGGTCAATTACCCCCCCCAAATGGGAATATAATTAATAATGCAGGAAATCTCTAGATGAGTTAGGGGAAAATGATTATGATACCGAGCGTTCTCATCCATGAACACAGAACATTCTTTCAGTTATTTTGATCTTATTTTGGGTCTCAGTTCCTACTTGATAGTTTTCTACACACAAGACTAGCATATATTTTGTTAGATTCACTCAGTTATTTGACTTTGGTGTGGGTGCTGCAAATTTTTTAGATTTCATTTTTTAATTATTTGTGGCTAGTTTTTAGAAACAACTGATT
>NW_007054261.1:0-367 GCF_000164805.1 Carlito syrichta | reverse complement strand
TGCATTCCATTCCATTCCACTCTCCTCCACTCCTTTCCTCTTCATTACATTCCACGTCTCCCCACTCCATTCCACTCTTCTGCATTCCATTCCCTTCCTTTTCTCTCCAATTCATTCGTTTCCGTTCCAATTCTGAATATGCTATTCCATCTTTTTTAATTGCTTTTCATTCCTTACGTTTGGATTCCTCTCCATTCCAATCCACTCCCCTCCATTCCATTCTATTTCACTCCATTCTATTACATTCCATTGCATTCCTTTACACTCCATTTGTCTCCATTCCTATCCATTCAATTCCTCTCCAATTCATTCCTCTCCATTCCATTCCTCTTCATTCCATTGCACTACATTTCATTCCATTCCTCTC
>NW_007054260.1:0-335 GCF_000164805.1 Carlito syrichta | reverse complement strand
TGGCTAACCTGATGACTTAGCTGGCTGACTTAACTAACTAGAAAACTGACTTTACTGGCTACCTTAACCAGCTAGGTACCTAGCTAACCAGTTGTCTTAACTAGCTGGCTTAACTAGCTAGTTACCTAGCTAGCTAGCTACATAGCCAGCTGACTTAACTAGTTAGCTAGCTGACATAACTAGCTGACTTATGCAGCTAGCTTTCTAGCTAGCCAACTGACTTAACTAGCTGATATTACTAGCTAGCATGAAGGATAGCCATATGACTTAGCTAACTTTTTAACTACATATCCAGCTGGATAGCCAACTGACTTAATGAGCTGACTTAAATAGCT
>NW_007054259.1:2501-3467 GCF_000164805.1 Carlito syrichta | reverse complement strand
CATTCCAGGCATTTCCATACCATTCCTCTCCATTGCATTCCATTCATTTCCTCTCCATTTCATTCCATTCCATTCCATTTCTGTCCATTCAATACCTCTCCATTCCATTCCAAACCATTCCATTCCATTCTTCTCCATTCCATTCCTCTCCATTCCATTCCATTCCTCTCCATTCTTGGCAATTTCTATTTATTCGATTCCTTTCCATTCCATTCCATTCCATGTAATTCCCTCTCCATTCCATTCCTTCCCTCTCCATTCCATTCCTCTCCATTCCAATGCACTCTACTCCACTCCATTTCACTCCACTCCATTCCATCCATTCCTCTCCATTCCATTTTATTCCATTCCATTCCATTCCACTGCACTGGATTCCATTCCATTCCTCTCAAATCCATAAAAGTCCTCTCTATTCCTATCCATTCCATTCCACTACTCTCCATTCTATTATATGTCCCTCAATTCTATTCCGTTCAATTCCTCTCCATTCCACTATATTCCATTCTGTTACATTCAAATATAATCCATTCCTCTCCATTCTATTTCATTCCAATCCTCTCCTTTCTTTTTCCTCCCTTTCCATTCCATTCCTCTCTATTCCATTCCACTTTTCTCCATTTCATTGCTCTCCATTCCATTCCGGTCCTATCCTTTACATTCCTGTCCATTTCATTCCATTCCTCTGTATTCCATTCCATTCCATTCCTCCCCATTCCATTCAATTCCAATCCTCTCCATTCTTTACAATTTCTCTTCATTCTATTCCTTTCCATTCCATTCCATTCGAATCAATTCCTAATCATTACATTCCGTTCCTCTCACTCCATTCCATTCCTTGGTATTCCATGCCCTTCCATTCCTTTCCATTCGTCTCCATTACATTCAACACCATTCCTCTGCATTTCTTGTCATTCCAATCCTCGACATTTAATTCCATTCCATTCCACACCATTCCAATCCATTCCT
>NW_007054259.1:1345-2481 GCF_000164805.1 Carlito syrichta | reverse complement strand
TCATTGCCTGCCTTCCATTCCATTGTATTCCTTTCCTTTCCATTCCTCTCCATTCTATTCTATTCCAGTCCATTGCATTCCATTCCACTCCACTCCATTACATTAAATTCCTCACCGTTCCATTCCATTCCATGCCACTCCGTTGAATTCTCTTCCACCCAAGTCCATTCAATTCCTCTCCATTCCACTCCAGTCCACTCCATTCCATTCTTTTCCATTCTATTTCATTCCTCTAACTTCTATTCCATTCCATTCCATTCCTCTCCATTCCATTCCTCTCCATATAATTCCATTCCTCTCCATTCCAATTCATTCTATTCTATTGCTTTCCTCTCCATTTCATCCATTCCATTCCTCTCTATTCCATTTCCTTCCATTCCATTTCATTTCTCTCGCTTCTATATCATTCTTCTTCACTCCATTCATTCCATTCCATTCCATTCAGTTCCATTCCTTTCTATTTAATTCCATTCCATGCCATTCCATTCCTCTAAAGTCTATTCCTCCCGATTCCATTCCATTCCTCTCGATTCCAATCCTTTCTATTCTATTGCAATCCTCTCCATTCAATTCCTTTCTATTCCTCCCAATTCCATTTATTTCCTCTCCATTTCATTCCGCTCAGTTCCATTCCATTCCATACCATTCCACTCCACTCCATTCCATTTCCTTTCACTCTATTGCATTCCATTCCTCTCAATTTCATTGCATTCCACTCCTTTCGATTCCACTCCTCTCCTTTCTATTACATTCCCCTCAATTCTATTTATTCCTTTCAGTCCTCTCCATTCCACTCTATTCCATTCTGTTACATTCAACTATAATCCATTCCTCTCCATACTATTACATTCCAGTCCTCTCCTTTCTTTTTCTTCCCCTTCCATTCCTTTCCTCTCTATTTCATTCCATTCCATTCCATTTCTCTCCATTCCATTCCTCTCCTTTCCATTCCATTCCTGTCCATTTCATTCCATTCTTTTGCATTCCATTCCATTCCATTCCTCCCCATTTCATTCCATTCAATTTCTGTCTTTTCCGTTCCATTCCATTTCATTCCACTGCATTTTATTCCATTCCATTCCTCTTCATTCCATTCCTCTCCCTTCCATTCCTTTTCTTTCCTTTCCATTCTATTC
>NW_007054259.1:0-749 GCF_000164805.1 Carlito syrichta | reverse complement strand
TTAAATTCCTCACCGTTCCATGCCATTCCATGCCACTCCGTTGCATTCTCTTCCACCCAATTCCATTCAATTCCTCTCCATTCCACTCCAGTCCCCTCCATTCCATTCCTCTCCATTCCATTCTTTTCCATTCTATTTCATTCCTCTAAATTTTATTCCATTCCTTTCCATTCCATTCCCCTCCCTTCCAGTCCATTCCTTTCCATATAATTCCATTCCTCTCCATTCCAATTCATTCTTTTCTATTCCTTTCCTCTCCATTCTATCCATTCCATGCCTCTCTATTCCATTTCCTTCCATTCCATTTCATTTCTCTCGCTTCTATTCCATTCTTCTTCACTCCATTCAATTACATTCCATTCCATTCTGTTCCATTCCTTTCCATTTAATTCCATTCCATGCCTTTCCATTCCTCTCCAGTCTATTTCTCCCCATTCCATTCCATTCCTCTCGATTCCAATCCTTTCTATTCCTTTGCATTCCATTGCAATCCTCTCCATTCAATTCCTCTCCATTCCTCCCCATTCCATTTCTTTCCTCTCCATTTCATTCTGCTCAGTTCAATTCCATTCCACTCCACTCCATTCCATTTCCTTTCACTCTATTGCATTCCATTCCTCTCAATTCCATTCCATTACACTCCATTCCATTCCACTCCTCTCCATTCTATTACATTCCCATCAATTCTGTTTATTCCGTTCAATTCCTCTCCATTCCACTCTATTCCATTCTGTTACATTCAACTATAA
>NW_007054258.1:6387-7559 GCF_000164805.1 Carlito syrichta | reverse complement strand
TAAGTCAGCTGGCTTGCAAGGTAGTGAACTAGTTAAGTCACATGGCTATCCAGCTAGCTAGCTAATTAAGTCGGCTAGTTAAGTCAGCTGGTTATCCAGCTGACTAGTTAAGTAGAGAGGTAATGAAATCAGCTGGCTAGACAGCTGGCTAACTAGTTAAGTCAGCTACTTGGGTCAGCTGTCTAGCCAGTTGGCTAGCTTGTTAAGTCAACTAGATAAGTCAGCTGGCTAGCCAGCTGTTTAGCTAGGTAGCAAGATAGTTAAGTCAGCTGGCTAGCCTACTGGTTAGCTAGTTAAATGAGCTAGTTAATTCAGCTGCCTAACCAACTGGCTGGCTAGGTAGCTATCTAATTAAATCATCTGGCTAGCCAACTGGCTATCAGGTTAAGTCAGCTGGATAGTCAGCAGGCTAGACACCTGGCTAGCTGGTTAAGTCAGATTGTTAAGTCAGATGGTTGAGCATTTGGCTAGCTGGTTAAATCAGCTAATTAAGTCAGCTGACCAGCCAGCTGGCTGGCTAGGTAGCTAGCTAGTTAATTCAGCTGGCTAGCCAGGTGGCTAGCTACTTAAGTCAGCTAGTTGAATCAGCTGGCTCGCCAGCTGGCTAGCTTGTTAAGTCAGGAAGTTAAGTTGAGTTGCTAGCCAACTGGCTAGTTAGGGAGCAAGCCAGTTAAGTCCACTGGCTAAACACCTGGCTATCCAGTGATATCAGCTTGTTAAGTCAGCTGGCTAGCCATCTGGCTAACTAGTTAAATCTGCTAGTTGAGTCAGCTGGCTAGCCAAATGTTGAGCTGTTTAAGACAACAAGTAAGTCAACTGGCTACCCAACAGGCTAGCTAGGTAGCTAGCTAGTTTAGTCAGCAGACTAGCCAGCTAGATAACTGGTTAAGTCAGGTAGTTAAGTCAGGTGGCTACCCAACCTGCTAGATTGGTAACTAGCTAGTTAAGTCTGCTGGCTAGCCAGCTGGTTAGCTGGTTAATTCAGCTAATTAATTAAGTTGGCTATCCAGCTGGCTAGCTAGTTAAGTCAGCTAGTTATATCTGCTGCCTAGCATGCTGGCTAGCTGGTTAAGTAAGCTAGTAGGTCAGCTGGCTAGTCACCTGGTTAGGTTGGTAGCTAGCTAGATAAGTCTTCTGACTAGCCAACTGGCTAGCTGTTTAAGTCAACCAGT
>NW_007054258.1:5108-5494 GCF_000164805.1 Carlito syrichta | reverse complement strand
GCTAACTATTTCATTCAGTTTGTTAAATCAGCTAGCTAACTGAGCCAGTTAAGTCACCACGCTAACTAGTTAAGTAAGCTAGCCTAGTCAGCTAGTTAAGTCAGCATTCTAAGTTATTTGATTGTCAGCTAACTACCTAGTTAGCTAACGGGTTAAGACAGTGGGTTGAGTCAACTAGTTAGCTAGTTACCTAACGTGTTAAATCAGCTGGTTGAGTCAGTGAGCTAGCTAGTTAGGGTTAGGCTTAGTTACTAAGTTATTTCATCTAGTTAAGTCAGCCTGTTAGCCAGCTGGCTAGCTGGGAAGCAAGCTAGTTAACTCAGCTAGTTGAGTCAGCTGGTTAACCAGCTGGCTAACTGGTTGAGTAAGCTAGTTATGTCAACTGG
>NW_007054258.1:3746-4970 GCF_000164805.1 Carlito syrichta | reverse complement strand
GCTAGCTACCTAGTTAAGTCAGCTAGTTAAGTCAGCTAGCTAGATAGATAGGTAACTAGGCAGCAGCCAGTTAAATCAGCAAGTAAAGTCAACTGGCTAGCTAGGTAGCTAACTGGTTAAGTCAGCTAGTTAAGTCAGCTGGCTAGCTAATTAAGTCAGCTAGATAAGTCAACTGGCTAACCAACTGGCTAGCTAGGTAGCAAGCCAGTTAAGTCCACTGACTAAACACCTGGCTATCATATGTCAACTATTTTACCCAGTGAACTAGTCAGTCGACTATTTGGCAAACTTTTTAAGCCAGCTAACATGTTGGCCGAGTAGTCAGTCAATATGAAAATCTAGCTAACTTGTGGGCCGACTCGTCAGCCAACAATTAAGTCATGTAGATAACTCGTTAACCAACTAGTTAAGTCAGCTAGTTATCTCGTTAGGAAACTAGTTAAAACAGTTAGCTAACTCATTGACCAACTAGGTGTCAGCTAGCTATCTCGTTAGTTCACTAGTTAAGTCAGCTAGCTAAGTCAGCTAGCTAAGTTGGCTAGCTCAATATTTACTTAACTATTTAAATCAACTGCTTAAGTCTGCTACCTAACTAGCTAGCTAATTATTTAAGTCAGCTAGTTATTCAGTTAGCTAACTATTTAATTCAGGTATTTAAGTCAGCTAGATAACTAGTTAAGTCAGCCATTTAAGTCTGCAGCTGGCAAGTTAAGTCAGCTAGCTAAGTCAGCTACTTAAGTCAGATTTCTAACTAATTAATCAGCTGGTGAAGACAGCTAGCTAGTTAGTTAGCTAAGGGGTCATTGGGTTGAGTCAGCTAGTTTGCTAATTAACTAATGGATTATGTCAGCTGGTTGAGTCAGCTAGCTAGCTAGTTAACAAATGGGTTAAGTCAGCTGGTTGAGTAGGCTAGCTAGCTAGTAAGCTAATGAGTTAATTCAGCTGTATGTCAGCTAGCTGGCTAGTTAGCTAACGAGTTGATCAGCTGGTTGAGTCAGCTAGCTAGCTCATTACCTAATGACTTTAGTCAAATGATTAAATCAGCTAGCTAGCACATTAGTAAGGAGTAAGCTAACTAGTTAGCTAGCTGGTTAAGTAAGCTAGCTAGCTAGGTAGCTAACTATTTAAGTCAGATGTTTAGCTAGGTAGTTAGCTAGTTAGCTAACTATTTAAGTCAGCTGGCTACCTAGGTAGCTAACTAGTTAAGTCAGCTAGTTAACTCAG
>NW_007054258.1:1448-2368 GCF_000164805.1 Carlito syrichta | reverse complement strand
TGGCAGCTGGTTAGCCAGCTGGCTAGCTAGGTAGCAAGCTAGTGAAGTCAGCTGGCTAACCAGCTGGCTAGCTGGTTGTCAGCTAGTTAAGTCAGCTGGTTAGCTACTTAAGTCAGCTAGTTAAGTCAGATGGCTAGCCAACTGCCTAGCTGGGTAGTTAGTTAGTTAATCAGCTGGCTAGCTATTTAAGTAACCCAGATGTGTCAGCTTGCTAGCCAGCTAGTTAGCTCAGAAGCTATGTAGTTAAGTCAGCTGGCAAGCCAACAGAATACATAGGTTGGCAGTGAGTTAAGTCAATGACTAGCCACCTGGCTATCTAGTGATGTTAGCTAGATAAGTCAGTTGACTAGCCAGCTGGCTAACTAGTTAAGCCAGCTAATTGAGTCAGCTGGATAACCACCTGGGTAACAGGTGAAGTCAGCTAGTTAATTCAAGTGACTAGCCAACTGGTTAGCTAGGTAGCTAGCTAGTTAAGTCAGCTGGCTACCCAGCTGGCTAGCTGGCTAAGTCAGCTAATTAAGTCAGCTGGTAAGCCACCTGGCTAGCTAGTTAAATCTGCTCAAGTCAGTTTGCTAGCCGGCCTTTTAGCTAATTAAATAGCTAGTTAAGTCAGATGTCTAGCCAACTGACTAGCTAATAAATTCAGTCAGTTTATTCAGCTCGGTAGCTAGGGACCTAGCTAGTTTAATCAGCTAGTTATGTCAGCTAGCTAGCTAGTCACGTCAGCTAGTTAAGTGTGCTGGTTAGTTAGATAGCAAGCTAGGTACGTAGATAGTTAAGCCAACTAGTTAAGACAGGTGGCTTGCTAAATAGCTAACTAGTTAGGACAACTAGCTGTCAGCTGGCCAGCTAGTTAAGTCAGCTAGTTAAGTCAGCAGACTAGCCAGATGCCTAGCTAGGTAGCAAGCTAGTTAAGTCAG
>NW_007054258.1:0-336 GCF_000164805.1 Carlito syrichta | reverse complement strand
CTGGCTAGCCCACTTGCTAGGTGGTTATGTCAGTTAGTTATGTTAGCTGGCTACCCAGCCAGCTAGCTTGGAAACTAGCTAGTTAAGTCAGCAGGCTTGCCAGTTGGCTAGCTGGATAAGTCAGTTAGCTTAGTCAGCTGACTAGTCAGATTGCTAGCTAGGTAGCAAGCTAGTTAAATCACCTGGCTAGGCAGCTGGCTAGTTAATTAAGTCATCTAGTTAAGTCACCAGGCTAGCCAGTTTGCTAACTGGTTAATACTGCTAGTTAAGTCAGCGGGGTAACTAGGGAGCCAGCTAGTTATGTCAGCTAGTTAAGTCATCTGGCTAGCTAGTTAA
>NW_007054257.1:0-336 GCF_000164805.1 Carlito syrichta | reverse complement strand
TGGGCGACAGAGTGAGAATCCAACTCTAAATAAATAAATGCATAAATAAATAAATAAATAAATAAATAAATAAAAGTTCAACAGAAGGGTCACCAAATTAAATAAAATATGGTAAAAAACATAAAAGTTCAAGAAAATGTGTGAACTACGTACATTAAGAAAAAAAAGGAGGAAATATAACACGCCTAAGTCCTTCAGGAGAATTTTAAAAGTAGCTAATAGAAAGAGAAAAAAGAAAGTGGCTTTCATATTAGAATACTTGAGAGAACTTTGGGAAAATTTCTATTCCTAAGGCAGTTTTCATAGAGCATCAGATGGTGCCCTTGACAAAGACTG
>NW_007054256.1:0-337 GCF_000164805.1 Carlito syrichta | reverse complement strand
GTGCCAGGCCATAATTAAGATTTAAATCAATAGACTTTGAGTAAAGCAAATTATACTTTGTAATCAGCTTGGATACTGGCCTCATCCAATTGGTTGAAAGCAGTAAAAGAAAGACTGATATCCCCCCGAGAAAGGAATTCTGTCTCCAGACTGCCTTCGTACCTAAGACTGCATCAACTTTTCCCTGGTCTCCAGCTTGCCATGCAGATTTTGGACTTGCTAGTCCCACAATTGCATGAGCCAATTCCTTAAAACCTCTGTCTCTCTCCCTCCCTCCATACATATAGAATATATATATATATACATATATATATATATATATATATATATATATATT
>NW_007054255.1:130947-158789 GCF_000164805.1 Carlito syrichta | reverse complement strand
CCCTTTGTCAGACCTAGAGTTGGCAAATACTTTTTCCCAGTCTGTAGGCTGTCTCCCTGCTCTCTTGATGGTTTCTTTGGCTTTGCAGAAGCTTGTCAGTTTAATAAGGTCCCATTTGTCTATCTTCTCTCTTAAGTCCTGTGGGTTTCGGGTTTTGTACAGGAATTGGATGCCAGTTCCAATTTCCATGAGAGTATTTCCTTCCTTTTCTAAGGTTCTTATGGTTTGAGGTTTTACATTTAGGTCTCTGATCCATTTGGAGTTAACCTTTGTGCAAGGGGATAGATAGGGGTCCTGTTTCAATCTTCTGCATGTGGTCAGCCAATTTTCCCAGCACCATTTACTGAATAGGTTCTCCCCTCCCCATTGGTAGGTGGTGGGGGCTTTGTCAAAGATGAGTTGGTTGAGAAATTGAGGTTTTGTTTCTGGAATGTCAATTCTGTTCCATTGATCTATATGCCTGTTCCTGTACCAATACCAAGCTGTTTTGATGATTGTAGCTTTATAGTAAAGTTTGAAATCTGATATTATGATACCAACTGCTTTGTTTTTTTTTTTTTTACTGAGGATTGTTCTGGCTATTCTTGGACGTTTGTGTTTCCATAGGAATTCCTGTGTTGTTTTTTCTAGGTCTGAGAAGAATGTTGCTGGTAATTTGATGGGTATTGCATTGAATTTGTAGATTGCCTTAGGTAAGATGGACATCTTCACAATGTTATTTCTTCCAATCCATGAGCATAGGATATTTTTCCACTTGTTTGTGTCATCTTTGATTTCTTTGAGCAGTGTTTTGTAGTTTTCCTTGTAAAGTTCTTTCACGTCTCTGGTTAGGAAGATGCCAAGGCATTTCATTTTTTTTTTTTTTTTGTGGCTATGGTGGATGGAATTGTGTTTTTTATTTGGGTTTCTGTTTGTTTATTATTGGTGTAGAGAAATGTGATTGTCTTTTGTACATTTATTTTGTTTACTGAGACTTTGCCAAAGGCCTTTATCAATGTAAGGAGGCTTTTGACAGATTCTCTTGGGTTTTCAAGGTACACAATCATATCATCTGCAAAGAGAGATAACTTGACTTCCTCTTTTCCTATTTGAATACACTTGATTGCCTCCCCTTCTCTGATTGCTCTAGCCAGGACTTCCAATACTATGTTGAACAGGAGGGGTGAGAGTGGGCATCCTTGTCTAGTTCCAGTTTTCAGGGGAATTGGTTCCAATATTTGTCCATTTAGGAGTATGCTGGCTGTGGGTTTCTCATAGATGGCTTTTACAATTTTGAGGTATGTTCCCTGTATGCCTAGCTGTTTGAGGGTTTTTATCAAGAAGGGGTGCTAGATTTTATCAAAAGCTTTTTCTGCATCTAATGATATGATCATGTGGTTTTTGTTTTGACATCTGTTGATGAATTTAATTACATTTATGGTTTTACGGATGTTGAACCAGCCTTGCATCCCAGGAATGAAGCTTACTTGGTCATGGTGGATGATTTTTGAGATGTATTGCTGAATCTGGTTAGCTAGGATCTTGTTGAGAATTTTAGCATCTATGTTCATCAAAGATATTGGCCTATAGTTCTCTTTCTTTGTTGGATCTTTACCTGGCTTGGGTATCAGAGAGTTCCATCTTTTTCATAGCCTGGAACACCTTCAGTAGGATTGGTATCAGCTCCTCCTTAAATGTCTTGTAGAATTCTGCTGGAAAGCCATCTGGACCAGGGCTTTTTTTTTGTAGGAAGTTTTCTTATTATGTAGTCGATATCCTTGATTGTTATTGGTCTATTTAGGGTCTCAATTTCTTCTTGTTCCAACCTAGGTAGGTTGTGTGATGTCAGAAAGTCCTCCATTTCCTTAAGGTTTTCAAGTTTGTTTCCATACAAGTGTACGTCTAGTAGTCTCTAATGATCTTTTGTATTTCTTCAGGGTCAGATGTAACTTCATCTTTTGTGTTTGTGATTGTGCTTATTTGATTTTTTTCTCGTTTTTTCTTGTTCAGTCTAGCTAGGGGACCATTGATCTTGTTTATCCTTTCGAAGAACCAGCTTTTTGTTTCATTGATTTTTTGTATTATCTTTTTGTCTTCTATGTCCTGGATTTGGGCTTTTATGTTGGTGATCTGGATTCTTCTGCTGAAATTAGGGTTTTTGTGGTCTTGCTTTTCCAGCTTTTTTAGGTGCCTTGTTAGGTTGTTAATTTGTGTTCCTTCCATTTTCTTCATGTATGTTTGTAGGAATATAAATTCCTCTCTTACTACAGCTTTCAAGGCATCCCAGAGATTTTGGTAAGATGTTTCTTCATTTTCATTTGTTTCCAGGTATCTTTTGATCTCTGTTTTGATTTCATTGTTGACTCAGGAGTTGTTTAGCATCACGCTTTTAGTGTCCATGTCTTTGTGGGTTTTGGGGGGACTTTGTTGGTGTCAATGTTTATTGTTATTCCACTGTGGTCCGAGAAGGTGCATGGTAGAATTTCGGTCCTTTTAAATTTGCTTATGCTTGATTTATGGCCAGTTACGTGGTCGATCTTAGAATACGTTTCCATGTGGTGATGAGTAGAATGTATATTCTGTGGTCTTTGGATGGAGTGTTCTGTAGGTATCAATTAAGTCCATTTGGTCCAAAGTCACATTGAGGTCACGGATCTCCTTGCTGATTTTTTGTCCTGATGATCTGTCTAGGGTTGTGAGTGGGGTATTAAAGTCCCCAGTTATGATGATGTTAGAGTCAATATCTTTCTTTAGTTTCCCTTGAACTTGCTTTATGAAAGTTGGCACACCTATGTTGGGTGCATATATGTTTAGGATAGATATTTCTTGTTGATGGATTGAGTCTTTTATCATTATATAGTGACCTTCTGTATCTTTTTTGATTTTTAATAGCTTGAAGGGTATTTTGTCTGAAATTAAGATTGCTACTCCTCCTTTCTTTTGTATTCCGTTTGCCTGAAAGTTTGTTTCCCATCCTCTTACTTTGAGTCTGTGCATGTCCTTTCTAGTGAAGTGAGTCTCTTGAAGGCAATAGACTGTTGCCTGATGATATTTTATCCACTTTGCCATTCTATGTCTTTTCAGTGGTGCATTTAGTCCATTCACATTTAGGCTAATAATTGAAATGCAAGAGTTGATCCCTGTCATAAAGTTCTTACAGAGTTGTTCCTGTTTGTTTATTGTCTTTCTTTGGGTTCTGGAGTTGGCTCATGTGTGTTTTTCATCTTTTGCTTGTACTCTTGTGAAGAATGTTGTTGTTCTTTTTTCTTTTTCTTCTATGTTCAGTACTTTCTCAAGTGTTTCTTGTAGAGGTGGTCTGGTGGCAGCGTAGGTTCTTAGGGATTGGATATCTGAAAAGATTTCAATTCTCCCTCACTAATGAAGCTTAGTTTGGCTGGGTAGGTTATTCTTTGTTGAAATTGTTTATCTTTTAGAACTTTGAAGATAGGGCTCCAGGCTCTCCTAGCCTGAAGGGTTTCTGTGGACAAATCTGCTGCTATTCTAATTGGTCTTCCCTGGTAGGTAGTCTGGCCTTTTTCTCTTGCTGCCTTTAGGATTTTTTCTTTTATAGCTACTTTGTTTAGGCGAATTATTATGTGCCTGGGAGTTGGTCTTCTTATTTGTTGTCTTGCAGGGGTTCTCTGAATCTCTTGTGTTTGGAATTTTTTCATCCTTGATGAGATGAGGGAAGTTTTCTTGAATGATTTCATGAAATGTTTGTTCCAGTGTGGCTTCTGTTTCTCTCTCTGCCTCAGGAAGCCTAATTACTCTTTAGGTTTGGTCTCTTGAAGTGATCATTCATCTCTTGCAGGTTTTGATCTGTCTTTTTGAACTTCTTTTCTATGCTTTTGACAGTTTGGGTTAGTTCTGTGTTTTGGTCTTCGAGCTCTGAGATTCTTTCTTCTGCTTGACTGATTCTGCTTTCCATGCTTATTAGTCTGTTGTTCATTTCCATCACAGTATTCTTTACTACTGTTATTTCTGACATCAGCTCCTTCCTATTTTCCTCTTGTCTCTCCTCAATTTTTTTAATTCTCTCCAGTAATGTCTTGATGTCTGTGTTTGTTGCATGTGACCAGTCATTCTGGGGGCTCTTCATTGTTTGTGTTCCAGAATCTGTTTTCTCAGTGTCTGATCTCCCCAGGCGTCTGTGTGAGACCTATATTCTTCTTTTGGTTTTTCTTCATTTGTGTGGTTTTCCCCCCTCCCTACTTTTTCCTTCCCTCCACGTCACCGTCTTCTTTAATTCTGTTATTCAGGGGTAAAGGGATTGGTTTTACTTCTGTTTGTTCTGTTTCCTATTCTTTATGTATGCCCTCTTTGTTCATTTCTGGAGTTGCACTGCAGGTTGGAGGTTGTCCTTTTTGCAGTCTTGAGATTTACTTAAGGGGGAGCTGTGATTCAAAATCTATCTGCAGGTCCTAGTATTCGCTGACAGGTGTGTGGATAATCTGGAACCCACTTCCCATTGCCTTGGAATCTGTCCATGCATTGGGGCTCTAGATTTACTCCCTGAAATATAATGTGGTTAGCAGAGGGAAGAGAATGGAGCACACAGTGGGTTGAAGAGGGGGGTGGAGAGATAGAGGAGTAAGAGGGGAAACAAACGTGTGCCAACAAATGGAGAGAGAGACCTATATTGAAACAGATAAAAACAATAGACCACAGCTGCTGATGAACCAACTCCCATACAAAAAAAATAAAACATATAGTGATGCTAACATACAAGCTAACCAACCACCTTATTGGTGTGCTGTTCCTCTATACAAAGATATGGTTTACACAGAGAAGAAAAGAGAAGAAAATGAAGTGGGAAAAAAAAGGAACAATACAGTAGGAATAGAATTAAGTCATTAAACTAACTGAATCAATGAAGCACACTCTGAGACTTTTCATTTAAGTCCAATGTCCTTTCAGTTCTGATTCTAGCTTTCTTTTCAAGCAGGTAAATTAGTTTGCAGTTAAGGTCAGTTGCCCCTGGTCTGCTGTGAAGGACAGTTCAGATCATTCTCTGCTCATCACTCTGGCCTATGTCTTTTTTCAAGCTTGTTTCTCCCGTTTCGGTGTTGTTGCCTTGAATTACCAGCAGGTGGTGCTATCTCAGCTGCTAGCCCCAGAGGGGGCGGGGCTGGACAGGAACCGGCAGAGACTGGAGATGGTGCCTGCCTCAGGGCACAGACAGGCGACTCACAGCGGGCCAGACGTCTCGGTTGCAGGAGAGGTGGCAGCAATCCCAGCAGATCTTCCCTGAAGGGGCTTCAAGGACTGAAGTTGTGGATTGCCTCCGGCCCGGGTGGTGCGATGTGCTACCGGCGGCAGCGGCGGCGGTGGCATCTGTGCTGCAGTGGTTGTCCAGTCCACTGCGATGCTCCAGCAGTGGCAACGACCGAGCTCTGTATGAAGAGCAGGCTGCGATTTTGGGGTCCACAGCCCCTGGGGCGAGAGCCAGAGACCCACTGCAGTTCTCCTTTGCAGAGGGTTTCACAGACCAGGTTGCCCCATTGCCATCTTGCCGGAAGTCCTCCAAGCCAAATTCTTTTAAACATTTTAAGCACAGACAATAACAAATATGTTTAGACTCCTTTGTAACATAAAAGTATTACTATTATGGTTTTATTTTCTTAAATACATTTTTTAACATATTTTTTATTTTAAAATTGTGGGTTACAGTTAAGGGTTAGGTATGCAAATATGCATTGGGCAGGTACCCTTGTTGATGAGGTGTGCCCCCCGGTCCCCAGACAGATATTGACTACTGTTAATACCACCTCCCTTCCCCTCCCTGCTCCCCCCCATAGTTTCCTGCCACTGTCAGTCCTTTTCTTATAGTATTATGATAGTTGTTCAAGGTCCATTTATGAGTGAGAACATGTGATACTCAGATATTTGTTTCTTGAGGGATCACTCAGTATTATAAATCTTAAATACATTTCTATACTTAATTTTAAATCCTCTTGGAGTTGAAAAATATGAATACCTGCCAGAATTTCCTAACCATCCCAGTTAACTGAGTGTCTTGGTCAATTTGGGCTGCAATAACAAGCTATCATAGACTGAGTGGTTTAAACAACAGAAATTTATTTCTCACAGTTCTAGAGACAGGAAAATCCAAGATCAAAGTGCTAGCAGATTTAGGTGGTTGGCGAGAGCTTGCTTTCTTGTTCATGTCCTCACATGGAGAAAGGGAAGAGGGAGTTCTCGGGGGTCTCTTTTATAAGGACATTAATCCTATTCTGAAGGTTCTGCTCTCATGATGTAATCACCTCAAAGTGCCACTTTCTAACACATTAGAGGTTAGCATTTCAACATATGAAGGGGGACCCAGAAAAATATGGGATTCATTTATTAAAATTTGTGTATTTATTCTTACAGTTTAAACTTCTGTCACCTTCAAAGTACTTTCTGCTATATACAATACACCTATGGATACCCTTCTTCCACTGATCAGAACAGTTTTGAAACTAATTAACTTTGATGCCTTTTAATGCTTCTGCTGTTTTTTGTTTCACCTCTTCTACATGGGCAAAACATTTTCTTTTGAGGACTTTTCATCAGGGGAAACAACAAAAAAAATCACTTGGGCCAAGATCACATGAACAGGGAGGGTGGGGCACAGGGTTCAAGCTGTTTTAGTCAAAAGCTGCTGAATGCTAGCATTGTATGGGCAGGTGCGTTGTCATGGTGAAAGAACCAGTCACCTGTTTGCCACAACTTGGGATGTTTCTTCAGCAATGCAGCCTCTCACCACAATGCTAGGGGGTACACTGATGCTGATGGGCTCCTAGAACACTTACCTAGTGGGGAAGGCTGTTTTACAAGGGTGCCATCCTCCAAAAGATAATTCCAGCTTTTGGGGGGCTCCCACTTGTATAAACCTTGGAGGGACACAAGCATTTAGTCCTTTACTCTGAGATTATCTGTGCTTAGACATTTGTGTTTGTGTACTGTGCAGATTCTTGTTGGAGTCTCTGTGGGATACAATTAACTACATTTGTGGTTGTATTAATGATTCCAACAGGGTGATCATATAGTCCACCACCCTGGATTTGCGTTTTAAACATTGCCTGTCTTTGGTGTGTTAGAGAAGTCTACAAGTTCTAATCAGGATAATGAATTGATTGATTTTACATGTCTTTGGTTTTAAGATATGTACATATCTTTGCTTTTCAGCTCTAAAAATTTTTGAACTTAATGAGATTCTAAGGTATAAAATATCTTTCCAAATAAATGTAAAGACATTTGAGCCTAATAAAAGCTTACAATCTTCGTTTTTATTATTTTATCTCCTTACAAATATTAAAATGCTATCTGATTGGCATCGCATATTTCTCGTGCTTTGTTTGACTTGCAGTCCCAACTTAAGAGAGCTACAACTAGAGAGGAAAGTCCATGCCTGCATTTTACGAACCTGCCCCTGACTTAGTTAAGTGAACTTTAGTATGTTGCTACTCAGAGTCAAACATGGTTGATACTGGATATTGAGTTTACTATAATCACTAGGACTCCAGAGATCTTTAATTCTTTTCTGGGTATAGTATAAAATTCAGACCAGACCCAGAAAAAGTCCTAAGAATAAGAGAAAAAGGAATTGATTGGGAGAGATTCCAGGCTGATAGAACTTTTCTTACCTTTCACTGGTGGCTCTGTGGAAACACATTGTCTGGTTGAGCTATTGGTCTTGTAGGGCAATTAGGTATTCACTTTCCCCATAGTTTCTTTGGAATATACCAGTTAGACAAACAAAAGGCTATCAAAATGATAGACAGTTTTGTGTATTTCTCAGACTCTTCTTTATGCTTTGTGAAGGATGAATAAGATTATAAAGGTTTATTTTGCTCTAACAATAATTGGCTGTTATTTACACAGCAAGATATTGCTTTGGGGCCTTGGTGACAAGTGAGTTTAATTATTTTTTGATAACAGCATTGGAGTTTTACTCTCTTATAATATCCTTACATATGTTTGGAATATGGTCTGTATAGGTTGGGATTTAGTCTGAGGATGTGTGGGAAATTGACCGACCCTAGGGAGACAGTCCATTCTTGGTCATGTTAGCAACAAGGCATACATAGCCTGTGTCTGTAATGCAACTGGCTAGCCCATCTGAACATATATATTTTTCTAGATTGATTTTTTTCTTCCTTTTTTCTATAGTTTTCTATTCCTTATTTTATGTCTTTACATTCTTCCATTTCTTTTAGATTGTTAAGAAATTATTTTCGAAGTCAACTTGAAATTTTTGTCCTTTTTAATTTGGGACTAATACATACTCCACTCCATCCTATCTCCTGCCCTTAAGAAACAGTATTCTCTGTATTTTACTCAATAATTTTGATGTCTTTAATTTACATCTCACAAGCACAGAGAAAATAGGATAAGTCTAATTAAAGCCACAACTGCAGTGTACACATTTCCACCTTTCCTCTTAATGTAGATAACATTTCGTTCTGATGAAAACTAAGGCTTCATTTCAAGGGCACTCTCTGGGTGATGCAGATTCTTGGATTCCTCTGCGTTTTGTTGAAACTCATTATGTGCCTGAATGACTAAAGGGAGCATAGATGTTTTTATATTCCTCAATGGATGTCAGTTGTAATCAATTTCAAGTAGCAAACAGAGCTCAACGTGAATGAACACAAGGGTGTCATCTATCAGTGGTATCTCTGTATTTGAGTTATTGTGCCATTCATAATAAAGGCAACAGACAGACTCTGTTGTAAGTGTACACTGAATCTCTCAGTTTAGTTTGTTCAGATTATTGTTGATATGTCATTAACATGAGAGTGACCTGGAAGGAAGCCAATTTCTCTGCTTTGTATCTAAAAATGGATCACTGTACTGCTGAGAATACTGTGAAACTAGTGTAGAAAATCATTTCTTATGGAAAGTTACAGTGTAAAAGGCTGAAAAATTCTCAGTCTAGATATTAGACTATAAATGATTGAGGATTTATTTTCAGAGCCTTCTTTGCTAAATAAAGCACTAATTTCCTTTCCCTGATCTCTTTAAACAAACCTTATTCTGCTTGTTTTTTGCTGGACATATTAGTATCACTGACTTTAATAAGATTCAAGAAGATAACATAAACTTTATATCATTTTTTTTTTCCTAAGGAAAACTATTAGATGTAAGAAAATCAACCTGTTAAAATAGCTCAAGGGAAGAGGGAGGAATAGTGTTTACTGAAAAATTTTAAGATCTTATGAAATCTGAGAAGAGTAAATGAAGTAGAGTTGAGTTTCTATACTTGAAGTCAAGAACTGAGCTTCTTGCTCTCTTTCTCTGTGGTGTTTTCTCCATTCTTTTCTTTCGCAGTCAGTTTCCTGATCTTAGTAAACTTGCACAGAGACCTATGTGACCACCTCAACATCAACTTTACATAATCTTTTAGCTCAGATGCCTGCATCTGATAGGCTCAGACTTCTAGTGTCTCAATTCCAAAATCCTTATGGATAAATCCAATTGATAATTAGTAATACTCTGATTGCACTTAGCTCAGGGGCCCATCTCTGGCTACTCAGACATGTTCAAGAATTATGGAGTGTGGTCATTGACTTGAGTGTGGTAAGCTCTATTGAAGTAGCTATGGTTGGAACAGACATTGATAAGCATGCCTATACAGTCTTTATGGTGTATCTAAACAAATGGTCAAAGGTGAAACTTCCTATGAAAATATAACTTTTTCCAGCACAACTCACAGGAATAAATACATTTCTGTATTCCATCCCAGCAATTCATCTGTGAGTTCATTCTTGAAACAATACTTCTCTTATTACGTGTGATACACTCTACTATTTCCTTTTTTATTTCTTCCTGTTCCAATTCATTGTATTATGCTGGTCTTGGCTCACTAAATTGATTTCATGAACTACTAATGAGTCACAACTGTAGTTTCAAAAGCACTGGTCTGTACTTTTCTTTATATTGTTTTCCTCTGTAGCACTTAGAATGGACTCTCCTGTTACATTTTGTAGTTGTCTTTGTAACAGATATCACAATTGTAATCGCGTCCCTTGTTAAACTATAAACTACATTAAAGCAGAGACTGTGTCTGCCTTGTTTACTTCTGTATTCCCAGCACCTAACAGAGTTCCTGGCACATAGTAGATGCTCAGTTGAGTAAATATTGACGAATGAGTAAATGAAGACCCGAACAGATGGCGTTCTTAATGGGCTCACCTGGGTCTTTGCAAGGAGGAGATTCAGATACGTGTATAATTGGCTAATTCAGTATAACCCTGCTGATAGAGAAAGCAGATGGAAATGCCCGGCAGGAGGCTCCGTGGAACAAAAAGACCAGGCCAAAGAGCTGGGTTTCCATATAGTCACCGGCAGCTGACTGAAATTCTTTCACCAGGGGAGATTGATGGTGATAAGGGAAGAATCAGTGTCATGTCTGAGCTCGGTCTCTTGATTCTCCATCTAAAATTTACTTCCACCAAATGACGATAATTTTGATCGGATTTCCAAAATTGTATTTTTGCTATTTTAAGTTTTCTTTTTAGTTCATAATGGAGAAAGAACCACATACTTTCTTGACACAAAATTGTTTTCCAATGAGACGAAGACATCTGGTCGGGAGATTAATAGCACCCAGAGCTCTATTCCCTCTCTTCCTGCTATCCTCTTCCTGTTGAATCACTGACTCCCAACCCTTCCAGATTCATTTAACTCACTTCTGCAATTTATGGCTTCTGCTTGTTTAGCAGTTGGTTAAAGAAACTACTTCTTATAAGTGACTATTTTTAATGGTGTCACATACTTTCTATTCTCATTTGCACAGATCTTGAATCTATAGGACTAATTTAACAATTATAGTTATTTCATCTATAGATTTACTGAATACTCTAGGGGTACAAAGTTGTATTTATATAAAAAGTAATTCATCGATTGATAAACTTTTTAAAATAACTCCTTGATGTTTTTAAAGCAGGGCTGAGGGAACTATTACTTTAATACTCAACTGGTTCCATATGTTCCAAATATTAATTTACAAGGTGAGAACATTCCACCTCTCAAAATTATTCCACTTAATATTGAGTTAAAATGGTGAAAGTACAATTCCACACATTGTATATAGAATGTGATGTATTAATTTTTCATCCATACATGTTTACAACTCTTTTGGGAGGGGAGATGTTCTGTGTTAGGCCAGTGTTTCTCAGCCTTTTTAAATAGGCTTGCAGGATACAGTCTACAGATGGAGGAGGAATGAGGGAGGAGGAATTTCCTTCTGCCATAGCTAACCATTCCAGCTTTAGCCAAATAAATATGGAGACATCTGCAGCAGGTATGAGTTTTGTCCATAATACTTGAATTAATGCAGTTTGTTGCTTTTGAGGAATAGTCTTTTAGTCTTCAGTTCAATTCCATTTGATTCCTTACAGACAGTGTCTCTCCAAAGTTTGGTCCAGGCTCAGAGCGGGAATTTTTCTGAGAACTGAGACTCAGTCTCTAGTGTTCCATCTTTCCAGAAGCATTATTAAACCACATTCATGTGGGGTTCAACCAATTCTCCTGGCACTCTGGGAGTGTGATTCTTGTTTCTGCTCTTTGAGTAACCCACAAAACTGCCAATTCATCCTAAAGTTCATTGGAAACAATATTAAAATAAAAAATTTAGAAAAAGAAATAGAAACAATGGTACTATTTGTCATTTAGATTATATTTTAAGTAAAGGGGTAATGATTACATTCTATATACATTGCATTCTATGCTTTTTCTCTCTATATATACTCTATATATGTACTCTACAGATACTGTATCATTAAAAATCTGTTTAGCAAATTAAAGTTTCTTTTCATTCACAAAAAAAGATAAGATATATGCTTCTGGAAATTATTTAGTAATTATACAATATGTAGATTAGATATAGAAGTCATGTGAAGGCTTATCTCTAATACTTTAAAAATATCTTTTGATGGCAATGTGGTTTTGTTTTTAAAGACAGTTATATTAGAGATATATTCTAATGTGTTTATAGAGAAAATGATTTGATGTCTGGGATTTGCTTAGAAAGTGATTTGGACTAGAGGGTCATGCGAGGGGTTATGGATGAAACAAACTTGACCATGTTGATAATAATCTTTATTCTTCTGTATATGCTTAAGATTTTCCTAATAAAAAATGCATATATATTTGAAATACATATACTTCTGTTCTCTGTCCCCACACTTAAAGGAAAAATTGATAGAAATAAGTTACAGATTTCATGCTCACAGAAGACTGTCAATGGATCTCATGCAGAGTAAACATGGGGCCCTCATAACCTAAATTGTCAAAACTTCTAATCACTCAGTGGCACTAAAGTGTGCACATTTATTTCCAGGAGTATTTAGCCCATGTTTCTATTTATTTCCTCATCATTAAATCTCAATTGCAATAGCATGGGCTGTAACAAGCTGAGAATCAGGTAAAACTTCCTACAAAAATAAATGCAGAAATTCCCAATTGTGTCTATTCTAATAAAAGCAAAAGGAACAACTAATTACCTATTTTCTCTTTAGGAAATAAAGTCGTTGACAGGGTTACAGTCTTGCCATCCAAACTGACTGCAGATTATTTTGAGTACAAAGGAAAGCTAGTTTTTTGTTTTGCTCGCTAACTCCACAAGAATTTGCCTATACTGCTCTTTCTGATGCCGTTTTTGTCACGCTAAACTTTTTTTTTGAGTCTCACTTTGTGATCCAGGTTGGAGTGCAGTGGCACAATCATGGCTCACTGCAGTCACTGCAACCTCAACCACCTGTGTTCAGGCAATCCTTCTGCCTCAGCCTCCCAAGTAGTTGGGACTACAAGCATGTACCACCATGCCCAGCTAATTTTTTGGATTTTTTTTTAGAGATGATGTCTTACTATGTTGCCCTGGCTGATCTTGAACTCCTGGCCTCAGGCAATCCTCCTGCTTTGGCCTCCCAAAGTGCTGGGTTAGAGATGTGAGCCACTGCACCTAGTCTATCACACTAAATTTTACCACATGGCACCTAATTATTCTTTCAGGGACCTTCCCCCAAATCCCCCTCTGACTATGTATGGAAAACTGAAAACATTTATAAAATGCAGTTGAATACACACACACACACACACACACACACACACACACACACACACACACACACACACATTTTGGTATGTATATATTTATTTTGGTAATGAAGATTCTGTATTTGAAGACATGTTTACTGAAAGATATTTCATCTATAAAGGTTTAATCTCTCCTTAGTTCATAAGAGGGCTTGTTTTATATTTAACATTATTAGAAAATTGGTTCTCCATGTGGAACTTTTCATCTAAAATGTCACAGAAACTGGGAATTGAAAAGAGGAAACTACACATTCTTTCACATCTTGGTTTTTCACATGCTTTCTCTTTGCCTGAAATCCCTTTTCCATCTGTCCTTTGCTAGGTAGTGCATTTTGGTCCCTCCTTCAAAGGCCAGCTCAGCTCAAGTCACCTCCTCTTTGAGGTCTTTCTTGGTCTCTAAAGGATGCAACAAAGGCCTTTGCACACAGGATGTCTCTACTATTGTTCTTACCACATTGTGTTGTCCTAGCTGTTTTTTGCATTTTCCCCCATTGGATTATATGCTCCTGGAAAACAGTTAACAGTAACATATGTTAAATTGCTGAGTTGAATTGTATATTCAAAAAACTGTTGAGGGTTGGGCATGGTTGCAAATACCTGTAATCCCAGCACTTTGGGGTGCCGAGGCAGGAGGATTGTTTGAGTCCAGGAGTTCAAGACTAGCCTGAACAACACAGCAAGACCTCGTCTCTACAAAACAAAAACAAAAACAAACAAACAAACAAACAAGCAAAAAACTAGCCAGGCACAGTGGTGAACACCAGTAGTCCCAGCTACTTGGGAGGCTGAGGTGGGAGGATCACCTGAGCTCAGAGTTCAAGGTTGCAGTGAGTTGTGAGGGAAATGGTAAGTGAAAAGTGTACCACTCCCCCAAAGTTATCACTAAATATAACTTGCCTTTTCAGAAAGATTAAATCACCTTGAAAATAATTATTGACAAAAACATTTGTCCTACATTGTCACATCCAGTCAGAAAACTGCATATAATAGTTTACATTCAATATAAAACTTGGACTCCTTCAAAAGATAAGTTGATTTTCTTCTTTGCAACAAGATACAAGTAACTTTAGTACTTCACAATAGAATAGAAAAATGATTCAGGTTCATACCATGAAAAATATACTAGGAAAGAAAAAGGTTTTACAGATAAGCCACAGTCCTACACTAACCCAAAGCCTTACAAGAAGCTATTACAGCGTGAAGAGTAATGTGCTCCCTGTACTGAATTCGGTGTAGTTGCTGAGTTTCGGTGGCATTGCAAACAACAAAACCAGAGTTCAAATCATTCACATGAACTTGTAATTGAAATTTTCAAAATGTGATTTAGTATAGTAACTGGAATAAGGATAAAATGTTTCAGATATAACAGCTGTGAAACAAGTTAGAAAAATTAGTAGGCAGTGATATTAATGCCAGGTGGTTTTCGAGTATCTTGAGTTAGCAAAAGATCTTTCTCGTCTAATTTAACAATGAAAGAGAAAGTGTAATACTAATCTTAGTAAGAGAACTATGAGCAAGGAGAACATAAAGACAACATTTTACATTTTTATTGCTAAGTGATGTTGCTGGAAGCTGTTGTATGGATTTATTTATTTAGTGTTGGATTGAAGCTTGGAAAAAATAACTATGAAACTCAGCTCTTAGGTAGGACTAAACAGGACCCTAGTTTCAAATTTGGAGACTCTCTTCTTTTATGATTATTAAATTTATTTCATGTTACTCAGCATCAGGTTAGCTAAAAAAATTATAAAATAGCTGACTTGTGAACGTTTACCAAAGCATAAGCCCCAGATTCTGTGAGCCTCGCAATTCTGTGTGAACAACCTTTGGATTCTCTCTCTCTCTTTCCTTTTCTTTGTCTCATCTCCCCTCTTCCTTCTCCTTCTTCCCTTGAGTTAGGGTCTCACTCTATTGCCCAAGCTGGAGTGCAGTGGGCTGATCATAGTTCACTGCAGCCTCAACCTCCTAGGCTCAGGTTATCCTTCTGCCTCAGTCTCCTGGGTAGCTGGGACTATAGCCACTACACCCAGCTAATTTTTTTAAAAAATTTTTTATAGAGACTCTCTATGTTTGTAGGTCTTTCTATGTTGCCCAGGCTGACTTCAAACTCTGAGGCTCAAGCATTCTTTCTTCCTCGACCTTCCAGAGTGCTGAGATTATAGGTCTGAGGCACTGCACCAGGAGACCTTCGAATTTTCTTATGTCAAAGTTTAGTACGTTACTAAACAAATGTTAATGATGCTGACATGAGTTTCAGTTTTCTCTCAATATATCAGCACCAAGACAGAGAAACACTGGGTGGGACTGAGAGGGCAATTGATTCCACAGCATCAGGCGCTTTCTAGTGAACCCTCAAGGCTTTGAATGGAGACGTGCTGATGTTTTTCATTGTTGGATATAACTTTTTCTGAGTGTTTGTAGGTAGCTCTTAATTCTTACTCACTTTCCTTGGAGCTTAGAATTAATTCTGTTTCCAAATATAACCAGCAGATGGTGCAATTTACTTATACTCCTATCTCAAACTAAAAAGCATTAAATACTACATTCTTTATATATACACACACATAATATATCTCAATCTCACTCTTATGTACAAATTTAAGGGTATGTTTAAAAACTTTTCACATATTTGGAAACAACATATTAAACATAATTTAATTCATTTTAGAAAAGTGGTGTTCATTTGCTGGTGTTTTAATTCAGACTTGAATTAGCTTTATAGACATGAAAGGAACACATGAGAGGACATTAGTTGTGGCAAGAAGTATACCACTTATTTTTCATTGGTTTTCTTATTTAATTTATAATCATATGTCCTGCAAGATGAGTATAAAACTGGTTCTGGTGTGCCCATGAAATTCAGCAATACATAGCTATTGAGAGTCTGTAATAATAGATTGTAAAATTCTGACTTGGGTAACTGACTCCAGCAGAGCTTTCAAGTTGAAATTTATTTATGGAATCATTTTAGCTATTAGACTATCCATCCTACCTCCTGTCAATAGAGGATGGTTTCCCATAGGAGATAACTAATAACTTTATAGAATTTTGGGATGTAATAGAATGTTATTGTCCTCCGGAGGTCACACTTACCAACCAAAGGGTAATAACTTTTATGAGAAGCCCGAAATAGTCTATAAATATTTCATTAAATCCTTAAAAATGTGCAGTTATTAATTCGTCACCATCTTTTTTGATTCCTGGCTACCACACTGAGACGGATAAAGTGTTCCTGGCAACCAGGGGAAAATGTGATTGTGCTCAATTTATCACCTTTAATATTTCCTAGCAGGATTATCTGAATACATGTGGATTTTAGTACGAATCTTCTCAGAAGATTTCATTATTATTTTAAATGCTAGGCTCAGCATCTAAGTTCTTCCTTTGTCATTTCCTTTCCCAACATGTTCCTATTGCTTCTCAACCCGCTTCAGGCAGCAGGTGAAGTGAGGGGAGAAGACACCGCATTTTCTCGCTGTCTCAGTCGATTCAAAAGCATTTATGAAGCATCTGTCTGTGCAGGGCGCTGGCATGGTGCTGAGCTGATTGAGTTAAAAAAGACATAGACCATGTCCTTGAGGCAGAGAAGCTGCCAATCGCTGACTCCAGGGAGCAGTGCTTTTATTTCTTCAGTCTGGACAAAGTTGCCATGGAACAGCTATGTGTAGGTTTGAACAGGTAGGGGATGCCCAAACCATTCTTATCAGAAAATAGATAAAAATTTCACCTTCTCAGACTGCAAAAAAAACACAGTGTAAATTTCTGAGCAATTAGAATGATAGAATACTTAAAAACAAAATATAGTTTTGACTTTCAGGTTAACATTGTAGCTAATGAAATTCTGCAAAATTGAAGTCCCTTCAGGGTTCAATTTAATGGATAGAGAATAGAATTTGAAA
The DNA here is from genome assembly GCF_000164805.1 of Carlito syrichta. Classification (NCBI taxonomy): domain Eukaryota; kingdom Metazoa; phylum Chordata; class Mammalia; order Primates; family Tarsiidae; genus Carlito; species Carlito syrichta. The sequence goes on along the minus strand of NW_007054255.1, from coordinate 141,828 downwards.
AGGTAATAAAATAGATTCTCACACAAACTTTGCCGTTACCACACAGAGCATCTTTTCTCTTTTTGAACCCTGAAAAAGGGTTGACTTTTTCTTCGCCTTCTCCTGAGCACCACTCCCATGTATAACAGGTCATCTGTATAATATGTATTTGAGCAATGAGTATGAAAATATTTTGTGTGTGACCCCTTGACTTGAAGGAATTGTTCTATTCTAGGTTCTTTAGTTGCAAGGGACTCACTCAAACATTCAAGAAAAAAAGGAATTATTTTTTAAAAAGAGGGGAATCTCATGAATATAATATATAGGAACAATAGCCAAGTCTTATAACAAATGTCAGAATGATATTTTCTTTCTCTTTTTCTTATTTAAGTTACTTTTAACCAGTGGTCCAGGGTGAATTGAAGAGGTCAGGTGAGACCAGCCAATACCAGATGATGTAAGGCATTGAGGTTACGGTCAGGGATAATCCGGTGGCTGTATGGGGACAATATGACAATGAGAAAGCCCTCAATTGGACTGCACTGACTGGATTAACTCAAAAATTTGACCTGAGACATCAATTCGTTTGTGACTGGCTCTTAAAATATTGATTATCATATCTAATATTGGTTCAGAGCTTGATGTGAATCAGCTCTTGTCCTGTTTTTTTCGTGTTCTAATGCATTAGTAGTCACAACGATATGATATGAATCATCTATTTTACAGATAGAGAAATTGAGGTACGACTGGAAAGCAGAATTGTTTATACAAGTTGACAAAAGATGTACTAGGGTTGGTCTTGGAACCCAGGCGGTCTGACTCCAGAGCCTGTGCTTCCAGCTTGATGCTGCCTTCAAAGTATCATTGTGGGAGTTGGTTCTGTGGCAAGTCACAGCCACATGGGAGTCAAAGTCATAGGAGCAGGGGACCCAGAATGAGGAGTGAGCAGAAGAAGCAAGAACACAGAGCAGTCGTTCATGGCAGTACCCCACTGCCTAAATTGAACAAGGCCTAGTATATGGCAGGTGCTCACTAAATGTGTACGGAACTGTGAACGAATATTTTCAGCAGGGCTGTGGGTGACATATCTCCCAAGAAAGTTGGGTGTGCCAATCAGGCAGGAAATTTCAAATAACTTATTTTAATCTGTTTATTTGAAAAATGAGGCTGGGCTTGGTGGCTCAGCCTGTAATCCCAGCACTTTGGGAGGCCAAGGTGAGTGGATTGCCTGAGCCCGCAGGTTCGAGACCAGCCTGGGCAACTTGGCAAGACCTTGTCTCTACAATGAGTACAAAATTATCCAGGTGTGTAGTGCACACCTGTAGTTCCGCCTACTTGGAAGGCTGAGGTGGAAGGATTGTTGGAGCCCAGCAGGTCAACACTGGGGTGGCCGTGAGTATGCTACTGCACTCCAGCCTGAGTGACAGAGTGAGACTCCAACTCAAAAAAAAAGAAAAAAAGAAAAAGAAAAATGAACGAAATTGAACATACCTTACATGAATACATTCCCCTTTTTAAAAAGCAAAGCTCTATAGAGAATACAGTTACTTTGGGCCACTCCAGCTTTGTTCCCCCCCTTCACTCCCCAGAGATCCCTCCAGACTTTACTGACATATTTACATACAGAAACAAATAGAAATATAAATTATTATTTTGTGTATTTTAAAAATATTTACATAATAAGTATTATAGTGTTGACTTAATTTTTCCCTCACTTAATATGTCCTGGAGATCCAGTTATATTGTTATGACAGACTGATGGCTTCTAAACTTCTTGCTATTATAAATTATGTTGCAGTACAGATCTATGTAGGTGTGTGTCCTTTTACATGAGTGTGTCTATTATGTACTGAGATATAGAAATGGCTCAGTAACTGGCTACAAGCATTTAATATTTTAATAGTTACTGCTGCATTGCTTTTCACATCATTGCCATTATTTATTATTAAACTTCTTAATTGTGGTGTGATTAAATAATTGAATCTCAGTATTGTTTTAATTTGCATTTCTCTGGTTACACGTGAGGGTCATTACTTTTGTATGTATTTATTGGTCATTAATATTTTCTTTAGCTGTATGTTTTGCCCACTTCATTTGGATTGTTCCTTTTTTATTGATTTATAGAAGTTCTTTATATAATTTCATGATGATCTTCCGAAGAATTCTAAGTTTTTATGACTTCTGACACTTGTAAACGAGAAAAGAATAAAAGTGTTATCTGAGAGATTATCTAGTCTTATGACTCTAAACTAAGATGGGCATGGTGGCATGGTAGAAGGTTTATCTAAATCACCTACACAACTTTTTTCCGATTACACCCTCCCCGTCTTCTGAAAAATTCGGGTATGACAACCATGCTACAGTGGCAATGGAGGTGGGGAGCAGGGATGAGTAAGCACCCAGGTGGTTTGATAAGCCACTTTCCCAGATTATTCTGATAGCTAACCACCCCTCAACAATTCCCAAAACACATAACTAGTTGAAGACAAAACCAGGGTTTGGTGCAAAAACTCCTGCTGGCTTTAGTTTTTCTTCCCCTCTAATTATATCAAGCTATTTTGCTTTGTCCTGACAATTCATGTTAATGGAATCTCTGTAATCCTTATTAGTTCCAGATAGAAACTATTTTCTTTCATTTACTTAAGCTCTGCTCTGGGAGCTCCCCTGCTTTCTTTTTCTTCACTTAAAGACAATGAGTAAATTAATGAACAAACCCCACAACACATGATCAACTGTACACTAAAGTTTATTTTCCCATTTCATGATATGGAGTTATTGCCGGGATTCATTTCCCCAGCCAGGTGCTGCATTTTCTAGACCCTTTTGCATCCAGGTTGGCCATTACTATTCTGTCATCAACCACCAATCAGGCAACGATCCTCTTCCTAATCAGACAAGAAGTGGTCATCTGTCACAGGAACTAGTTAATCATAATCAAGGTGCCTCGTACACAAAACTAAGTTCACATAATTTTTCTGACCAATAAAATTCTACCACATTGAATATTTAAATGTGAGATATATTACAGAAAGTTTATGTTTGGCTGTGGGAGCAGCCGTTAAAAGAGACACTGAGGGAGGAATCTGAGGTGGGAGACAAGTTATGAAGAAGCAGACACTATGAGCGTCGAGGAAGTGGGTCAGTTGTGAGAGTAGCAGAGGCAGGACAGAGAGGAGGACTGAGTCATCGTAGCATACATTCTTCCTCCTCTTGCTGCTGAGGGGGCAGCAAAAGAATTCGAGTCTGGAAGTGTCCTGGAGAATCATAGTTTATGAGCTGCATCCTGTCCTCTGCCAGACTGAGCTGGAGGCTAAGCAATGTTTCTGGGTGATTCCTGTCTCCTCCGCATCCATGTGCTTCTTTACAACAAATCTGCTTTTCTTGAGGTGGCCTGAGTGACTTTCTGCCCATCAAGCTCGCAAGTCAGAAAAACTTGATGCATCTGTCTTTTCCATTAATTAGCATATTAAGTTTATAATAGAATTAAACAAAAATATATATTTATAAAAAGTAGGTATTGCCTTAGTGATAGATTTTGGAAATATTTTATGATTTAAAATGACATATGTTTATTCTTTATTTCTTTCAACAAACATTTATCAAGTATTTTCTATTTGCCAGATTGCTTTTATTAACAGAACAGACAAGACAGTGGGAATCAAGATGAGATTTGAGTCATACCATTTACAAGTTCAGTGATTCCTTTGATATACTTATTATGTCCACACTTGATTTGGAGTCATTAACAGGTATGCCTACATTTGTCTCAGGGTGGGTCGTCCAGAAGCAGCACTCACAAGATGCTCTCCTGGGTCCTCCTGCTATGCATTAGTCATATCGCATAGCTCTTTCTTCCTTTAGCCAAGGCCAGCTGAGCTTTGACTTCAGCTATTCATCTTGGCTAGAAAGAAAAACAGGGCATGTATCTTGTGCAGCAACTGCCAGACTTGAGGCCCTGACTAGTCTTCAGGCAGTGCACTTGGGTCAACCTCCTCTCACAAGGGGGCATGGGCTTCTTCTGGAAACACAGAGGGTTCTGGAGAATCCGAGAGTTCCATGTTCTTAAATGCACCTACCTGGACATCCCTGCCCCTAGTCTCAGGGTCCCATTCCTTCCCCCGTAATAGAGGAGACTCACTGGGGCTGTGAATTCCGGCTTGTCTCAGTTTCTCTCCTCTTATGATTAGAATTCAGGCTGGTCTTCAGTGTGGTCTGTCCTGTGACTGTAGGAGAAAAAAGTCTTTGTAAACACTGCCCTGGAAGCCTTCTAACTTTCACTTTTTGCCTTCAGTGGCTAATTGTCTGAATCGGGCTTGTCATTTTCTCTCCTCAATGCATCCATAACACTCAGCAACAACCAAACAAATCTCCCATCCTTTTCATTACTATTTCTTCCTATTTCACAAATGCCAAAGATATCACAGAAGCTACTGCTTCCCTTCAAACCGCCATGCAGTCCAAGTCACCACAGGTGAAATTCATGGTAATTGCCATGCTGCAGTGTGCCAGAGGCCTCCCGTACTCACTTAGCACTAGAGAGGGAGTCCTTGCTGCCATCTGGCTGGAGAGGGATCCAGCACCAGAATTTCATCCCAGCATGGCTAGCTCCTCTTTCTCTGACCAACCGTTAATTTTCTGGACAGTGGAGGGAAGCGGTGGCAGAAAATTAGAGCCAGCTTGGCTTTGAAAGGAAGAGAAGAAGGAGGGTGGTAGATGGAAGGGAGATAAAGAGTAGGACTTGAATTAGAACTAATTAGGGTTTGAGCAGAGAGAAAACAGCCAATAGAGAAAAGAAGGGAAGGATGCAGGGGACTGAGCAACTAAGAGTAGATGTTATACAAAATGCATTTGACTACTCTTCTCCTGAGATGGGAGGGACAAAAAGAAATACAGCTAAGTTGATCAGTGATAACAATATAAATAAGAATAGCTAATATTTATGGAGCCCCTAGTGTGTGCTAGGCATAGTTCTAAACGCATGGGCAGAAATTAGTTTTCATTTAATAACATCAGAAGATTATTTTAAAAAGTTTTCTACCAGGTCTTCAGTACATTTAAATGGGAGAAAATAAATCAAGTATTCAGAACATAAGTTTCTTGCTATTAAGTCCCATTTCTCTCTGTAATTTTGCTAAAAGAGTTAGAGTTTTTGTTTTTTATAAGTGACAATTAGAAAAAGCCACACGTAAAAAGTTCCTATTGTTTCAGTCCTCTCTTTACATCATTATTCTTTTACTGTTAATCTAATGCACAGACCTGAACATAAAAATGATCTTGTGCATGTCACATCATGGAATGTGAATGAAGACCTGAAAAACAAAAACTTTTTTTTCACAAGGTATCTCAATTTATTTTTATTTATTTATTTATTTTGAGTTGGAGTCTCACTCTGTCGCCCAGACTGGAGTGCAGTGGCCGCTCCCGGCCACCGCAGCCTCGACCTGCTGGGCTCCGGCGATCCTTCCGCCTCAGCCTTCCGAGTAGCCGGAATTACAGGCATGCGCTACCACGCCCGGCTGATTTTTTGATTTATTGTAGAGATGAGGTCTCAATTTAATGACCTAGCAGGCAGCAGTTTATTGCAGGAGTTGCTGCAGAGATCTTACCAAAAAAGGTGAGGCTTTGCCTTGAGCAAAGAGGGCAAAGTTAACAAGAAGCTATATAGCATCTTGCCATGGCAAATAAAGGTAGAAGGATGCAAGAGATAATGTAATGTGCATGTGTAGTTCTAGAGATCCCTGGAGTATCCTGTTGTGATGGGGACCAAGCACTATTTTGTGATTCTCTATATCCTGATGTAGCTCCTTTAAACTGAAGCCTATGTGAGGCTCCCTATAACACACATATTCACGGTAGGATAAACCATCTCATGATTGTTGCAATTGAATTACTGCAAGTATGAAACTTTCTTCACTAATTAAAGCAGAGATTATGAGACAACTGCAAGGCTTTGCTCTTAGTCTTACCCAGCAATATTATTTACATGTTCCTCATTTTAACATAATAGAGGCTCATAAACTGTCTTTTATTTTTATTTTATTTCAATAGTTTTAGGGGTACAAATGATTTTTGGTTATGTGGATGCATTTTATAGTGCTGAAGAAATCTGGGCTTTAAGTGTACCTGTCACCCCCACTGGCACATAGTGAACTTGATAGGTGATTTTTCATCACTCCCACCCTTTCCATTCTCCCCCTTCTGAGTCTCTAATGTCCATTATACCTTAATAAATGAAGCTAATAAACTTCCAAGGTATAATTTTTTTTTAATAAACAGCCAGCAGTAGGGGCCATTTTTGGCCTCATGGGAAGAGACAGCCGAGGCAGTAGCACTTGACTTTAGGATAGTTAAATTTATTTCAAGTTACTCTAAATGATAATTTAATAAAATAGAACTAGTGGGTTACTAATTTCCTTATTAATATCATTAATAATTTTCAAAATTAGTTCTATTTTTAACTAAAATCTTACCATAACTTAATATAAAGCCAGTCAATTTTGAACCATGTCTAAAGAGGTTCAGTTACTGAATACTTTCTTTAAATAACTGCAGCATTGATTTTAGGGATTGCATTAGAGTAACTTTTCAGTTTGTTTCCTTTTGTTTAATCAATAGATGAAAGAACTTCTGTAAGCAATTGTATAAGGGAAACATTTAACACATTTAAAATTTGTGTTCTCTAATCTGTTGATTAACAGAACTAGGGCATGGACCTTATGCTCAAGAAAACTTAAACTTGCAAACTTGCAGCAAGTCATTTTTCTTTAAAACAGGAATATTCACTAAAAGACTAAAGACCATAGAAAGAATTTAGCTAACAAAAAGGTTTATTTCAAAGTGTGTTGTTCACTTTTAGGCATTCATTAAAAGTCAATCAACTGGGATGCTATTTAGCTATCATTTAAAATTATGATTTTGCTATTTTCTTTTAATTTAATGGTTTGATAGTAATGTATAGAAGGTAGCTTTTAATGAAATAAATGAGTGGGAAATGTATTCGTCAACACTCTTGGTTGCAAATGACAAAATCCTACTTAAAATAGTTTAAATGATTCCAGCAACATGGCAGCAGTGAAGGCATTGTGAATATCTCCAAATCCCTACATAAAAGTAGACAGAGTATCTAGATAGCAAAATTAAAACCTATTGGAAATATATATCAAAAAACTGGGAGATGAGTTATCCCCATAAACACTAGTGACAATCAGTACACAAGGACAAACCACTTGACCTGAGACCTGCACAGTGTTAGCTCTATGTGGGAAACAGCAGAGGGAAGACATGGAGAACAGGAGAACTAAAAACCTATAGGAATTCACTATAGAGTAAGCTGACCAATCTCAGAATAGTAACCAATACTAAAAGGGGTTTTGTCCAATTCAGTACTGGGTAAGTGCAAGGGATTTATGATATGAACTGAAGGGTCTGGAACAGTTTAGCCTCACTTGACTGAAGACCTGAACAATGTCAATATCTATGTGGGAAAAAGCAGAAGAAAGCAGTGGAGAACAGAAGATCCAAAAACCCACAGGAATTCACTATAAAGTAGATTCACTGTTGAAACTGACTTGCTACAATTCTCTTCCAGGAAGAGTTTCATTCTGAGGAAAAACTTTATGGAATAGAATCAAAGCAAGTCAAGCAGGATAGAGAAAATTGAGGCAAAGAAAGAGAAGGTCTAGAAAAAAGTGGGAGAGGGGAATGGTCAGGAAGTGTGAGAAAGTCAACCACCATGTTTCTGATCACTACAAAGAAATAACAGAAGAGGAACCCCTGGGAAGTTACCTTAAACATTTCACACTTTTAAAAGGAAAAAAAACTTGATAAAAAGTCATATCTAAAACATATTAAGCTAAATAACCTACAAAATTACTGTAAGAAAAAGAATAAGGGATAGAACAACATTTCTGTGGAAACAAAAGCACAGCAGAATGATAGGCCCATTGAATAGAGTAAAACTATAACTGTCTATTTCAAAACACGTTGAGAAAAAGAAATAACACATGAAAGAATGAAAAAAAGTTATAAAAATTCAGAAATGAGGTGATGTGCTGTCAGAACTTATGTAAGAGTTAGAAATAAACATAATTTTTTTTTCAGAAATGACAACTAAAATTAGAAGGTACATAAAAACAAATAAACACAAAGATAGTACCTGAAGAGAAAGGGAGACAAAGGAGGAACATTTACAAAATCTACAAGAAATAAAGTGACAGATATTGAAAATGGGAAAAGAAGATCTGATGAACAGGTGAAAGGAATCCCTAAATAAGAAAACCAAAGCAAAGGAACAAGTGAAGACTAATAACTAGAAACCTCTCCTGAAATAAAGTTTAAAAAGGTTTGACACAACATATTGAAAGAATGACTGATATAACTGAAATATTAACCCCCAACCAACCAATCTCAAGGCAAATTTTAGTATAACTACTGGTATTTAAAGAAAACAATCTTTTGTGCTTGGAGGCAAAAACAGCAAATGACTGATAAAAGAAATAATTAGACTATCACACTTTTCTACAATAATGCTTTTTTGCTGAGGAAAGTAGAGTAGCATATTTAAGATAGCCAAAGAAAAAAGTGTGAATTAAGGATTTTATACCCAGGGAAACAGACTTTTAAGTATAAAAGGTACAAGCTATTATTAACATGGAAGAACTCAGAAGGTATTGTTCCCATGAACTCTTTTTAAAGATTCTACTAGAGAATGAGCTCCCGAAACCAAAAAATATAGAGAAACATTGACATAAGGAATGATGGTGAGGATTAAACATGTTGACAAAAATGTCAAAGTCTGTAAACTATTTAAAAAGATTTATTTTGAGCCAAATGTGAGTGACCTAGGCCTGTGAAACAGCCTCAGGAGGTCCTGAGAACATGTGATCAAAATAATTAAATTGCATAATGGCTTTATATATTTTTAGAGATATAGATGTTACGTGCAAAATATAAATTAGTACACATGAGGTTTACATTGGTTGGCCCTCCAAAGACATTTCAGTGGGGGCCTGTAGGTCATAGGTGGATTCAAAGATTTTCTGATTGGCAATTGATAGAAAGGATTAAACTCTGTCTAAAAAACTTAAAATCAGTAAAATAAATGTTTAATTAAGATAAGGGGGTTTGAGGAAACCAAGGCTCTTGATATGTAGATAAAGTCTCATAGGTGGCAGCTTTTCAAGAGAATAGATGGCAAATGTCTTTTTTTTTTTTAAATTCAGGGTCTCACTCTGTCACCTAGGCTGGAGTGTAGTGACACAATCATGGTTTACTGCAGCCTTAACCCTCTCCTGGGCTCAGGTTATCCTCCTGCCTCAGCCTCTCAAGTAGCTGGGACGACAGGCGCATGCCATCTTGCCTGGCTAATTTTTTGATTTTTTTTTTTTTTTTGTCGAGACGAGGTGTCACTATGTTGTTCAGGCTGGTCTTGAACTCCTGGGCTCAAGCAATTCTCCTGCAGCAAATGTCTTAAAAGGTGTCTGGTTCCTTTGGGAATTTCCAGGATGGGAATTCTATATAGATGCAAATTTCCTCAAGAGAAGGCTTTTCAAGGTCATAAAATATTTTTTACTTTCTTCTTTATCTGTTATGTGATATGTCAGAGTCAAATTGGAAAGTTAGCCACATCATATAAAGTTAATAAAAACCCATCTGATGAGACTTTATGATTTGTAGTGTATAATTCTCCAGACACCTTTGTTCAGAATTTGGGCAAGAGAACAAGAAAAGGTCAGAGCATAATTCTCAAACATGTGGTTTACTAATAGAACAAATACTAAATAAGCATTAAAAGGAGTGTAATATGAACTGAGTGTATATACTTTTACAATGTAGATGTGTTCTACCTATAAAAATGAGTGGAAGAAGGGAAGAACATATACAAATTTTTTTTAACAGTCTCAAATTATCAAATTATTTGTGGCAGTAGTATTGATATTTTGAGACTATTGTGTATACAATTTGGAATGAAGTAAGTAAATAATTATTGGATGTTCTATCATGCACAGTGTTCTTGAGAACCAGGATACTCTGTGTAGAAGAGAGCATCCAGATGTAATCTAGCAAAGACTGAGTTAAAAAACAAAACAAAAAATCAACTCTGTAGTTCTGAATTTGAATTAGAAGTGTCAGCATAAACTCATGAATATGAAGAGAAAGACTGAGACTTGATGAAGACTAGAAGCAATGACCAGTTCAGTAGTAACCTATATTCCTAAAGACAACTGACTGCTTGCGAGATGAAATTGAAAGAGTTAATAGCTGCTTGTGTCACAATAGAAGGAAGCAATCTGATATATTTCACCTGATAGAAAAAACTTTATCACCTATGGTCTTGCTGAAGGAACTGGACTTGAGTCTGATCAAGCCTCTAGATCCAGCTGCCAATTTACTGGAAATTGGAAATACAAGACAGAAAATACATTGTACAGAGGGACATGCTTAACTGCATCATGAATGTGCAATCCGAAAACTCCAGGTCGAAAAACAAGACAGGTCACACCTTGAGTTCTTCACTGATTAACTGTAAAGAAAAAAAGGGGAGGAATAGTGAGAAAACATTGACTAAAGAGACTTAAATGACAATAAAATGTAATAGACAAGAATAAACTATAATGGTTTGGGATGCACATGTGGGTGGTAAAACTATAAAGAAAACATGAATAAATGATTTCTATAAAAGTCAGGATAGTGGTTACTTTTTGGAGTGGAAGAGGAGTTGGAGGTAGAGATAGAGCACACAGAGGGGCTGTTGGGATAAATGGCAAAGTTTTCTTTCTTTTTTTTCTTTTTTTTTTGAGTTGAAATCTCACTCTGTCGCCCCGACTGGAGTGCAGTGGCACTCTCCCGGCCACCGCAGCCTCGACTTGCTGGGCTCCGGCGATCCTTCCGCCTCAACCTTCC
>NW_007054255.1:117219-130342 GCF_000164805.1 Carlito syrichta | reverse complement strand
GGTCTCGAACCCGCGGGCTCAGGCAATCTACTCACCTCAGCCTCCCAAAGGCTTGGGCTTACAGGCTGAGCCACAAAAGGTTAACATCTGAGCAAAAAAGGGAATTTTTGTTTGTTTGTTTCACATAACGAAAACTTCCAAGGATACAGTAGAGGCATGGCTGAATCCAAGGGCTCAAAATAATTGTGCAAGGATGCAGTCTTTGTCTCTCATCATTGCTTGACTCTCCCCACAGCCCCTGCCCCCCCTACCATCTTCACTTTTAGTCATTCTCAATCTGGTGGTACAGTGGGCCCTGATTGAGTCCAAGCATATGTGATCTTTAAAGCTGGTGGCCTTGAAGAAGCTGTGGATGTAATCAACTCCTTTCACATTTCTGGACAAGAATGAAAGAGTAGGAGAGTGCAAATGAGAAAAATTAAAACATACTGGTAGAACAGACGAAATTCCAGGTGTTAAAAACATAAAACAATTGAGTCAAATGTAGAAAAGCATTAGGAATGAAGAATAGAAAGTATAACCACAACTTGGTGCCTTCAGGACTTAATCAATTGACTATATGTTCAGTTGTAAAGGGAACAAAGAAAATTCACAGACTGGGTCACGTGAGATATAATTAGTACTGTACTTAACTCTTTGGGGATATAATCCCTCATAACAAGGAAATTTTGTTTTACTTTTGTGTTTAATTTTAGGAATTTTGCATTATGTGTCAATGTAAGAAAATGTCTGTTTAATAAATCGAAAATTATTTGGGTAAATTTATGAGTAATAGGTGCATTAATGGCTCCTAAGTAGGATGGTTTTAACTTTCTAAAACTGATGTTGGAGGGGGAAGATAGTGTCTGGTCCAGTTGGACTCTGCGAGTCCCATTGTGAGCAAGTGAGTGTACGGAGAATTTTGTGAACGTGCTGATGAGCAAGTGGGCAGGTGAGTGACTGACTGAGTGAGGGCTAGGGAGCTAGCAGCAGGGCTCTCCTGGCTTTCTTGTCTTGCTTTGCTTTGCTTTTCTTTTCTTTCTTTCTTTCTCTTTCTTTCTCTCTCTCTCTCTTTCTCTCTCTCTCTTTCTCTCTCTCTTTCTCTCTCTTTCTCTCTCTCTCTCTTTCTCTCTCTCTCTCTCTCTTTCTTTTTTTCTCTCTTTCTCTCTTTCTCTTTTTCTCTCTTTCTCTCTTTCTCTCTTTCTTTCTTTCCCTTCCTTCCTTCCTTCCTTCCTTCCTTCCTTCCTTCCTTCCTTCCTTCCTTCCTTCCTTCCTTTCTTTCTTTCTTTCTTTCTTTCTTTCTTTCTTTCTTTCTTTCTTTCTTTCTTTCTTTCTTTCTTTCTTTCTTTCTTTCTTTCTTTCCAAAACTCTCCCTGGGAAGAAAATCCTGGGAGAGACTGTCTAAGTGGGGGCTCGAAGCAAGTGGGCAGGCCCCTGGTGCAATAGCTAGTGCTGCAGCTTCTCTGCTTGGTTCCTGGCTCTTCTGAGGTCAGAGAAGCATTTTTTTAGTGGACAGTTTTCCTGTGAAAAGTGATGGGGAGAGACTGTCACCCCAGGCTCTTCCTCAACATTGGCAGGAGAGACTGCTGGCTTCAGGCTTTGCCCCACCACTTTAGCACCTGGCAGGGCACTGATAGCAGGGGCTGTGGAGGGAGTTCAGAGGCAAAGTACCACGGAAGAGGACAAGAAAGGCACCCCACCACCATCTTGAAGACAGGGTAGGAAAATACTCTGACTTGCTCACTGTGGAGCAACAGACCCAATCTCCTGTGACTGGTGAATCAACTACTCAGGGATTGATCATGACCCAGAGGGAATATCCTGAAAACACAAACTTCGGAGGGACCTGATGAGCGCTGATTTCCAGGAGCCCCACCCCCTACCCAGATCCAGCCATGACACAAAGGGTGTGGTCAGAAAAGGATGAGGAAGAGCTCCAAAGAGATCAGTGGTGAGTCTGAGACTGACCCAAATCCGCTCCTCCCCAGCAATCCTCTGAACATCAGACCCACATGGCTGGGCTACAACTGAGAGGGGACAAACCCAGGTGGAGCCTGGATATCAGTCGCAATAGGAGAACTCCATTCCCTAGGCCTGGATAGGGCACCTTCTGTGAGTACATACCTGGGGAAGAGACAACCCTTCACCTCCCCATGGGAGGAGATCTCCCTGACCATAGGAGAGTGGGAGGGGAGGACTGCAGTCCCACCCACCTCCATTGCCCCTCTTCTTTCTCTGTTCCAGACACTGAAGAGAGAGTGAAAAAGGTGGCTCTGCAGGAGAGACCTGATTGGAGGAACAATTACAGAGCCTGCCACAAGAGGGTGGGTTTTTTTTTTAAACTTTATTTTTTAAATTTTATTTTTTAATTTTTAAAAATTCTTTGACTGTTTGTTAGTTCATCTATTTTAAAAATATTTTTCCTTTGTGCATGAATGTGTATACAAGAGTTTGATTTGCATCCCCTCAAGTTTTTTTTTTTTTCATTCTGTTTCTTTCTTCTTTTATTGGTCATTTTCTATTTATGTGTGTATATGAATGATTGAACATTCATCTTTCAACTTTGTTGTTGTTATTAGTTTCCTTTTGCTCTTTTGCTCTTCTGGGGTTTTTTTATTTGTATTTTTTATAATTTAAGGTGTGTGTCAATATATGTGTGAGGATTTGATCTGAATTCCTTTTTTTTTTTTTTTCCTGGTCTTTCATTTTTCTTCTCTATTCACTTTGTGCTAGGGGTGTGTGTGTGTTTAGTTTTCTTTTTTGTTGTTGTTGTTTGTTTTGTTATACTTTGTTGTTATTCCAGTTTGTTTTAGGGTGTGTGTATGTGTGTGTCTGTGTGTGTTCAATTGTTTTTCCATTGGTTTTTACTTTGCATCATCATATAGAGTGGTGGTGGGGAGTGGGTCTCAGGGAACACATATCAAAATAAGTGAACATTATAATTTGCAAGTAGTTTTTTAATCCTAGCTCCCCATCCCCTACTTTAGTCAAATTTCAAAAACTACAAGAGACAACAAAACTTCCCATCCACTGTCCTATTTCAAAATAGAACAAATACAGAGCCTAGGTCAGGGAAGAATAGAGAACTGAGCAAACATCAGAAGGGAAAGTTTTTCCCACTGACACTAAGTAACAGAAATAAAGAGAAAAACAAGAGATATATCACAAATGAGAAAAAAACCGAAGGGAGACCACAGGCAATTTCCTGTGTACCAAAGACAAAACTCCTGAAAAATCAGACCTTGGTGCCCAAACAATGGAAGTCACCAATGACTGGCCTCACAATATGACAGGGATTAGGAAATGGATGGAAAGAGTAAATAGGTTCAAGAAAGACAAGATGCAGCACTGAAAGAACTTGTAACAGATTTTGGCAATAAAAAATTTCATCCAGGAAATAAATAACAAAATGACAAGCATGTAAAGCAGAATTAATCTAGCTGAAGAAAGAATCTCAGAACTTGAGGACCAGAACATGGAATTAACCCTATCTGTAAAAACCACAGAAAGAAGACTCAGAAAGAAAGAACAAAACCTACACAAGATGTGCGATTATATCAAGAGGCCAAACCCACACCTGATTGGTATCCCAGAAGAAGAAAAAGAAATGGAGAACCACTTGGAGCAAATGTTCCAGGAAGTAATCCAAGAAAACTTTCCCCATCTCATCAGAGATGTGGCCAGCCAAGCACAGGAGACACAGAGAACCCCCCACAAGGCATAAAAAGAGAAGACCAACTCCTAGACACATAGTATTTTGCCTACACAAAGTAGGCACAAAAGAAAAAATCCTAAAGGCAGCAAGAGAGAAAGGTCAAACTACTTACTGGGGAAAACCAATCAGAATAGCAGCAGACCTATCGGCAGAAGCACTAAAAACAAGAAGGGACTGGAGTACTATCTTTAAAGTCCTCAAAGATAAGCAATTTCAACCAAGAATTTCCTATCCAGCCAAACTCAGCTTCATTAGTGATGGAGAATTAAAATCTTTCCCAGAAATCCAATCCCTAAGAAGTTATGCAGCTTGCAGACTAGCTCTACAAGAGATACTTAAAAAGGTAGTAAGCACAGAAGAAAGAATAAAAAGAATGACCACATACTTCCCAAGAGAACAGGAGAGCACAGAATCAACAGAGAATAGAGCACAAAAAGAAACTTGAAAACACACACATATAACAACTCCAAAGCCAAAAGAAAACAAACAAACAAAGAAAAAACTTTATAAGAACCTCATGACAGGGATAATCAACTTGAATGTGAATGGACTAAATACCCCACTGAGAGGACACAAATGTTCACTATGCAGGCACCCTTGTTGATGAGCGTACCTTTCCCTGGTCGTTTCCCACTACTGTCAATCCTTTTCTTATAGTATTACAATAATTGTTCAAGGTTCACTTATGAGTGAGAACATGTGATACTCAGTTCTTTGTGTCTATGATAGATCACTCAGTATTACAGAAATATTTTAATTGAAGGACTTTTTCAAATTATAGCAATAAATTAGTCGATTGCCTCATTATATAGGGTCATGCTAATATCATATAATAATATGTTAAAATAATGAAGAAATAAAATAATTTAAAAAATAAAATGATGGCTTATTTTTATATAGCACTATATTATGCCAGGCAATGCTCTCAATTTTTTTTACTAGGTTCCAGATCGTAAAGTAAATATAAATATATAAATAACTATAAATATTTAATTCACTGAAAAAATTGTATACATTTACCATGTTTAACATGTTTTGAAATATGTGTATATTATGGAATGGCTAAATTGACGTAATTAACATATATATTAACTTATTTACTTTTTTGTGGTGAGAACACTTAAAACCTACTCTCTTAATTTTTTTTTTTTTTTTTTTGAGTTGGAGTCTCACTCGGTCACCCAGACTGGAGTGCAGTGGCCACTCCCGGCCACCACAGCCTCGACCTGCTGGGCTCTGGCGATCCTTCCGCCTCAGCCTTCTGAGTAGCCGGAATTACAGGCATGCGCTACCACACCCGGCTGATTGTTTGATTTATTGTAGAGATGAGGTCTCGCTGCCCAGGCGGGTCTCGAACCCGCAGGCTCAGTACAATACGTTGTCCTTAACTATAGTCACCATATTGTACAATAGATCTCTTGAACTTATTTCTTCTAACTGAAATTTTGTATCCTTTGACCAGCATCTCCCCATTCCCCAGTCCCTGGTAACAATATATTACTCTACTCTCTGCTTCTATGAGTTTGACTTTTTCTTTCTCCCTAGACTCTGTCTCTTTCTCTCTTTGGTGACTCAAGTTTGGTTTTTTGGATTCCACTTAAAATTGAGATCATGTGGTGTTTGTCTTTCTGTGTTTGGCTAATTTACTTAACATAACGTCTTCTAGTTTCATCTAGGTTGTCAATGACAGGATTCTTCCATTCCATTATGTGTATGTATATACTACATCTTTATCCATTCATTTGCTGATGGACACTTAGTTTGATTCCATATCTGGGCTATTGTGAAAAACACTGAACACGGGGGCGTAGAATCTCTTTGACATACGAGGTGCCATTATTATTCTCACTTTATAGACAGAGAATCCGAGGAACAAAGAGATTATGTAATTGTCCATGGACAAATAGGTAGGCAGTGGGAGAACTAGAAATTACAAGCAGACAGCCTTTCAGAATCTTTTTTTTTTTTTTACTTTTAAATTTTTTATTTTAAGGATGTAAGGTACAATTCAGGGTTAGGTACATTATGCAGGTACCCTTGTTGATGAGGTGTGCCTCCTCTCTCCTGACAGTTTCCCTCAACTGACAATCCCACCCTCCCTCCCCTGACAGGTTCCCACTTACTGCCAGTCCCATTCTCACAGTATTATGATAATTGTTCAAGGTCCACTTATGAGTGAGAACATATGGTACTCTGTTTCTGTGATAGATCACTGAGTATGATCGACTCTTAATTCATCCACGTTGCTGCAAAGTTCATACGTTTGTCCTTTATGGCTGCATAATATTCCATTGTGTATATGTTCCACATTTTAAAAATCCAGTACAGCTTCGATGGGCAGCACGGTTGGTTCCATGTTTTTGCTTTTGTGAATAGTGCTGCAATCAACATGCATGTTCAGGTATCTTTTTTGTAAGAATGAGTTTGAGTTCCTCCAGGTATATTCCCATTGGGGGATTGCGGGGTCATATGGAAGGTCAATTTCTTTCAGAAATCGCCACACTGTTTTCCAAAGACGTTGCAATAGTTTGCATTACCACCAGCAGTGTAGAAGCATACTTTTTTCTCCATATCCTCATCAGCACCTATAGTTTGTTTTATTAATGATGGCCATTCTTATTGGGGTTAGCATTTCTCTGATGACTAGTGAGGCTGAGCACTTTTTAATGTGTCTGTTGGCTGCCTGTATATCTTCTTTTGAGAAGTGTCTGATGTCTTTTGTCCACTTTTTTTTTTTTTTGAGTCAGAGTCTCACTCTGTCGCCTAGACTAGAGTGCAGTGGCACACTTACGGCTACTGCAGCCTTGACCTGCTGGGCTTAAGTGATCATTCTACCTCAGCCTTCCAAGTAGCTGGAACTACAAGATCATGCTACCATGCCTGGCTTATTTTTGTAATTTACTGTAGAGATGAGGTCTCACCAAGTTGCCCAGGCTGGTCTCCAACCCCTGAGCTCAGGCAATCCTCTCACCTCCGTCTCCCAAAGTGCTGGGATTTCAGGCTTGAGCCCCTGCACCTGACCTTTTGCCCACTTTTGAATGGGGCTGTTTGTTCTTTTCCTTTCGACACATTTGAGTTCCTTGTAGATCCTAGACGTTAGTCCTTTGTCAGGTAAACAGTTGGCAAATATTTTTTCCCCATTCTGTGGGTTGTCTCCCTGCTCTTTTGATGGTTTCTTTTGCTTTGCAGAAGATTTTCAGTTTGATGAAGTCCCACTTAACCCTCTTTGCTGACGATATAATCCTATACCTCAAAAATCCAAGAGAATCTGTCAAAAACATGCTTGCACTGATAAAGGACTTTGGCAAAGTCTCAGGATACAAAATAAATGTGCAGAAGACAGTTGCATTCTTATGCATCACCAACAAGCAGGTGGAAAATCAAATAAAAAGCACAATCCCATTTACAATAGCCACACAAAAAATGAAATACCTCAGCATCTTCCTAACCAGAGAAGTGGAAGACTTTTACAATGAGAACTACTAAACACTGCTCAAAGAAATACAAGAAGACACAAACAAATGGAAAAATATTCCATGCTCATGGATAGGAAGAATCAACATTGTTAAGATGTCCATTCTACCAAAAGCAATCTACAGACACAACACAATATTCATTGAATTACCAACAGCATTCTTCTCAGACCTGGAAATGGCAATACAGAAATTCATATGGAAACAAAAACGACCATGAATAGTCAAAACAATCCTTAGCAAAAGAAAAAAAACAAAAACCAAAAAACAGGAGGTATCACACTTCCAGACTTCAAGCTTTACTATAAGGTTGCAGTAATCAAAACAGCCTGGTATTGGTACAAGAACAGGCATATGGACCAATGGAACAGGATAGAGATTCTGGAAGCAAAGCCTCAATTTCTCAACCAACTCATCTTTGACAAAGCCTCCAACAACAATCACTGGGGAGAGGAGAACCTATTCAGTAAATGGTGTTGGGAAAACTGGCTGATCACATGCAAAAGATTGAAACAAGACCCATATCTATCACCATACACAAAAATTAACTCTAAATGGATCAAAGACCTAAACGTAAAATCTCAAACTATAAGAATCTTAGAAAATGCAGGAGACACCCTTTTGGAAATTGGAACTGATAACCAATGCCTAATCAAAACCCCAACTGCCCATGCTGTAAGAGATAAGATATATTTATATTTCATACCGATCCTAAACCTTTGCTTCTCAAAATTCTCTGTCTTGATTTCTAACAGAAAAGTGAACTTTGATTTGTATTTTTAAAAACTTGTCTTTGATTTGAATATTGAGATAAAGCCATGAACAGAAGAGGAGCAGAAATTTCATTTTATAGAGATATTTCAGGAAACAATTTAATAAACTCTATTCTGCTCAATCAGCTGTAATACATTTCATGGTGGGGTATTAGTATTTTTTTTTTTTTTAGTTGGAGTCTCACTCTGTTGCCCAGGCTGGAGTAGAGTGGCATGCTCACGGCCACCACAGCCTCGACCTGCTGGGTTCAGGCGATCCTTCCACTTCAGCCTTCCAAGTAGCTGATACTACCTGCGTGCGCCACCATGCCTAGCTAATTTTTTGATTTATGTAGAGACGAAGTCTCGCCATGTTGCCCAGGCTGGTCTCAAACCCCTGGGCTCAGGCAATCCTCTCATCTCTGCCTCCCAAAGTGCTGGGATTAAAGGTGTGAGCCGCCACACCCAGCTTGTAATACATTTCAAAGGTAGTTGGTATCATTTAGTACCAACTTGATTGTGTAACAGGTATATATTTGGTAGAAATCAGCATTTAAAAATACATATCAAGAATCTGTCTTTTCATTTCTATACATCTATTTCAAATGCATGTGAAATACCCAATGAAATAAAACCTTCATTGGCACTTAATTAATTTTGTCACTCTGTCATGGCATTTAAAGCAGGATCCCAATATGCACATGCTAACTTGGATGATGTATAAATAATGTATGAATTAGGACTTTCTGGGTTACATGTTGTAGAAACCCAATTCAGTATAAAGTAAACAGATGCTTTGGCAGGGAGTTGAGGATTCTGAAGTCCAGTCAAAGAGGAATAAATAATCAAAGAAGGATTGGGATACAACAAATCCGCAAGAAACATATGTTTTAAAATATTAGAACTTTTTGTCATTCCTCTATATTACTCAGTTTGTCTGCATCAGTATTTTTGTCTCAGCAAACTGGATTCTTTCACTCTTCTGCCTAATGGGTTGACTGGCAGCTTTCAAATTTAACTTGTGAAAGCTTCAGGCACTAGAAAGAGGTAAGGTGAGTCTCCTGCAAAAGGATTCATTGACCCAGTTTAGGTCAGCTTCTAACTCCTAGATCTATCATCGGTGTCACAATAGTTTCTACAGAAACCATATGGATGGAACGTGAGTCTATGTGTTGAAAGTGAAGGACAGTTCCTAGAAGGTATTTGGAACAATACTTTTAGAAGAATGAGATGCCAGAAAACAGGAAAAAATATAGTTTTCCATTATAGAGATGAAAAATAAACACCAATATATAAGGTATATATTGATAAAAGCATGACTGTGACTTTAAATATGATTTTTTAAAATTAAAATTTAATTATATAAAGTGAAGTTCAATATTTTAACTGTACAATTTGATGTATTTTGACAAATGTATATACTTAAGTTTTAACTACTACAATCATGATGTAGATAGAATATTCCAGCACTCTCGATAGTTCCCAGATGCCTCTTTTCAATCAATCTCCTTCCATTATTTCCTGGTTCCTGACAACCACTGATCTATCATTAAAGTTTTTGTTTTTTTCTGGCATTTCATAAGAGTACAATAATGTAGCATGTAGTCTTTTTTGACTGTCTTTATTCACTTAGTATAATTTGTTAAGACTCACCTATGTTATTGCTTGTATTAGTAGCTCTTTCCTCTTTATTGTTGAACAATGTTCCACTGTATGGATTTAACAATTTGTTTATCCATTCATCAGCTGATGGATTTCCAGTTGTTTATCACTGATATTTGTATGTTTACCTTGGAACATACAATTAACTTACTTATTAATTATGAATTGTCTGTGTGTAGATTTCTTTCTACATAGACAGGCACGTCATCTGTAAATAAAGCAGTTGTATTTCTTCCTTTCCAGTCTGTATGTTTTTTATTTCTTTTTGTTGTCTTATTGCATAGGTTACTTCCTCTAGTACAGTGCTGAATAAAAGTGGTGAGAGTGGATATTCTCTTTTCCAATCTCAGGAAGAAAATATACAGTTTTCCATTAAGAATAATGTTAATTATAGCTTTTTTTTCAGGTAGATACTCTTTATCAGGTTGACAAATTTCCCCTATTCCTAATTTGATGAGAGTTTTTTTTTTTTAAATAAGTGGATATTGTATTTTGTTAAATGCATTTTCTGCATCCACCCAGATGATCATATGGTTTTTCTTCTTTACTCTCTAAGTATAATGAATTATATTTATTGATTTAAAAACTTAAACCCATATCTGGGATAAACATCAGTTGGTCATGACATATTGTTCTTTCTATGTATTGTTGTATTAAATTTGTTAACATTTTATTAAGGATTTTGTGGTTATTGTCATGAAAGATATTGGTCTACATGATAATAGTCACAAAATCCTTAATAAAATGGTCTTCTTTGTTTTAAGTGTGCTCAGATTTTGATTGGTATTGCACTGGATCCGTAGTCAATTTGGAGAGAATTGACATCTTTGTCAGTTGTAACAGGCTATTGCTTTTTTTCTCAAAATAAGTTAGAAAGTATTCTCACTTCTTTTATTTTGGATGAGTTAGTGTGGAATTAGTGTTACTTCTTAATTGTTTGGTAGAAAGGAGTTCTCTTTAAGGAAAGATTTTTTAACTGTGAAATCAATTTTTTTGATTGATTCAGGTTATGCATTTCTTCTTGAGTGAGCTCTGGTGATTTGTATCTTTCAATAAATTTGTTACTTCATCTAAGTTGTTAAATGCACTGGCCACATTTGTTCACAATATTACTTTATTGGCTGGACCTGGTGGCTCAAGCCTGTAATCCCAGCACATTGGGAGGCAGGGGTGAGAAGATTGCCTGAGTTCAGGGGTTCGATACCAGCCTGAGCAACATGGCGAGACCTCGTTCTACAATAAATAAAAAAATTAGCTGAGCATGGTGGCACATGACTGGTTCTAGCTACTTGGAAGGCTGAGGCAGAAGGATCACCTGAGTCCAGCAGGTCGAGGTTGCAGTGGCTGTGAGCATGCCACTGTACTGCAGCCTGGGCAACAGAGTGAGACTCTGATTCAAAAATTGTAATAAAATTATAGGATTATAAAAATGGATAGATAGATTAAAAAGTTTAAGAATGACTAGACTCAGTGGCTCAACCTGTAAGCCCAGCACTTTAGGAGGCCAAGGCGAGTGAATTGCCTGAGCCCGCAGGTTCAAGACCAGCCTGGGCAGCTTGGCAAGCCCTCATCTCTACAATAAATAAAAATTAGCTGGGCGTGGTAGTGTGCACCTTTAGTTCTGGCTACTTGGAAGACTGAGTTGGAAGGATCTCTGGAGCCCTGCAGGTCGACACTGGGGTGGCCATGAGCATGCCACTGCACTCCAGCCTGGGTGACAGAGTGAGACTCCACTCGATAAAAAAAAAAAAATGGTTAAGAATGATGACTCTGAAATGATAGGGCAGTCAATTTGTAATTTATTATTTTTTTCTTTTTTCTTTCTTTCTTTTTTTTGAGTTAGAGTCTCACTCTGTCGCCCAGGCTGGAGTGCAATGGCACACTCACGACCAATCCTGTGTCGACATGCTGGGCTCTGGCGATCCTTCTGCCTCAGCCTTCCAAGTAGCTGGAACTACAGGCATGCGCTACTGTGCCCAGCTAATTTTTTATTTATTGTAGTGAGAGATCTCATCAAGTTGCCTGGGCTGGTCTCAAACCCGTGGGCTCAGGCAATCCACTCTCCTTGGCCTCCCAAAGTGCTGGGAGTACAGGCTGAGCCACTGAGCCCTGCCTTTTTAAAATTTCTATAGATCAAATGGAACATGCTCTTGTCAAAAGTTACCTACTCAATATACCATTTTCTAATATATTTACAAAATACAAAAAACAGATTTCTATATTCTAATCCTGTGTATCTGTCAAGGTTAGCTTTTTATAATGTTCACACTTTTACTGCTATGATCATCCATAAAAGTGAAATATTTCCTCTTCTTGTCCAAAATGTTGCATCGCTCCCTCTTTAAATTTCAAGTCAAAATTGATTGACTCCCATGAAAAATCTATGCCCTAAATTATTCAGCATGCTCTTCAAACCTCCAACAAAACCTTTGAGTCACATCATTTTTTTGAAATCTCATTCACAGTGGTGTTACTGTGTGTGTGTGTGTGTGTGTGCTTATACACATGCATGCATGCATAGATATAAAACTGAAGAAACAAGATTATTCCCTACTAGACAGCCCTAGACATACCATCTTGGGGGAAATAAGAGATTCTTATAAGAGCTTTTACAAGTAGTAATATAAAGGTAGTACTTTGGTGTTTTGGTTAAGAACAAACAGATGTTTGCAGACTGTCACTATCAGTGAGGCCCCAGTGGGCCAGGGGGATATCCATTAAACAAGGGTGAAAGAAATAAATACTCACTCGTACGTGGTCTCTGAACACTTACCATAATACTATAAGAAAGGGATTGGCAGTAGTGGGATACTACCGGGATGGGGGACGGGGGACACAACATCAATAAGGGTACCTGATCTCAAACCAGGCAAAGTGGGGACCAGAAGAAGGCCCAGACTTTACCTGTATGATGTCCACTTGTATACCTAATCCTGAGTTGTACCTCACATCTTTAAAACTATATATAAATATAATAAATTATATATATATAAAGAAATAAATATGATTCGGTATAATAATGTAACTCACTAATGACATTGTGAAGAGGAGCTTGCAAATGAAGAAAACTCCTTTCCTCCTCCTTGTGGGATTAGACTTACTATCTTTAAAAATTAATATTTTCCTTTGAAAAACGTATTCATATGTGGGCTGTGTTTGTGTGTGTGATGTGTGCGTGTATGCCTGGCCATATATTTGAAACCTGCATTGGGAGGGAATGGCATAGAAAACTGGAGAGCCCATACTGATCATGGACTGTTCTGGGAAACTTGGGGTGTCAAAATTCATCATAAATTATATTGTTGGAGCCCTGGAACTTTTTAAATGAACTCATTGGGAAAAACATACTTTTTTGAGGAAGAAGAATGGATCATGGAACAATATCACCTCCTGTGAGTGTTAGGTGGAAGTTTCTTGTATGATAGAGTTGAAGGAGGGAGGAATTCTATTTTTTTTTAATCAATATTTTTTATTATGATGTTGTGGGGTACAGTTAAGGGTTAGGTATACAATTACGTTTCATTCAGGCACCCTGTTGATAA
>NW_007054255.1:27578-116776 GCF_000164805.1 Carlito syrichta | reverse complement strand
ATTCCCAGTAGGGGGATTGCGGGGTCATATGGGAGGTTGATATTTAGAGCTTTTAGGGATTGCCACATTGCTTTCCACAGAGGTTGCACTAGTTTACACTCCCACCAACAGTGTAGAAGTGTTCCCTTTTCTATTTTTTTATGGACAATTATATTTTTTATTTTAGATTCATGGGATATCAGAGCATGTTTATTAAATAAACATATTGCGTAGTGGTGAGGATGGGGTTGCTGGTGGCCCATTCCTCAGATTGTACCTGATAGGTAGCTTTTGAACCCTAATCCCTTTCTATCTCCCAACATTTGGTGTTCTCAGTGTCTATTATTTCCATCTTTGAGGTCACTTAGCTCCCACATGTGAGTGGTAACATGCAGTATTTGATTTTCTGTTTCTGAGTTAGTTTACTTAGGATGATGTTCTCCAGTTCCATTTGTGTTGCTACAGAAATCATGACTGACAGTAACACAGATCATACAACAAAAGATCAAAGTGGACAGTATAAAACATTTGCTTACCTTACATATTGTACTCTGTTCTTTGTGTCTGTGATAAATCACTGAGTATGATAGACTCTAAATCCATCCAAGTTGCTGCGAAGTCCATATGTTTGTTCTTCTTTATGTCTGTATAATATTTCATTGCGTATATGTTCCACATTTAAAAAATTCAGTCCAGCTTTGATGGGCAGCATGGTTGGTTCCATGTCTTTGCTATTGTGGATAGAGCTGCAACAAACATGCATGTGCAGGTATCTTTTTGGTAGAATGACTTGAGTTCCTCTGGGTATATTCCCAATAGGGGAATTGCTAGGCCATATGGAAGGTCAATTTCGAGTTATTTTTGAGGTATCTTAATAAATAAATACTTGTGGCTGGGTTCGGTGGCTCAAGCCTGTAATCCCAGCACTTTGGGAGGACAAGGCGAGAGGATTGTCTGAGTACAGGGGTTTGAGTTCAGCCTGGGAAACTCAGGTGTGGTGGCATGCATTTATAGTTCCGGCTACTTGGAAGGCTGAAGTGGAAGGATCACCTGAGCCCAGCAGGTTGAAACTGCAGTGGCTGTGAGTGTGCCACTGCACTCCAGCCTGGGCGACAGAGTGAGACTCTGACTCCAAAACAAAAACAAAAACAAATCAAAATAAATAAATAAATGCTTGTTTATTGCATAATTTTCTTGATTGTATTTAGGGAGTTGCTTAGGTCTTATTTCTTCTGCCTGCCTTCCTTCCTTTCCCCCTCCCTCCCTTCCTTCCTCCATGCCCTCCTCTCTTTCTCCTTCCCTCCCTCTCTCCCTCACACCTCTCTCCCTCTTTCTTGTCTTTTGTACCATCTCTGTTCAGAAGGGTTTTATGTTGATTTAGATCATGTTATATAGAATTTACCTTGTATTTCTTTTTTTGAGTTCTATGTCCTAGTAAAGGATAGCATTTTAAAAGCATTTTTCCAGAGGTTGCAGTTATGTTATTTTCAAGTTCATCCTTTGATTCAAGTAAGTAGAATTGCCTTTAAATAGACTATTATTTGAAATCTGTCAAAGGTATTGAAGGGTCTTAAAATTATAGTCCAGTAAACTCTCTTGCCTGATATTATACCAATGTAAATCCACAGAAAGTCAAAGGTTTTCCACGTGTAAATTTGATTTTAAATGAAGTTTTATTGAACTCACCCCATCCAAAATTTCTTGACTTGTGAAACATCACACAAAACTGCCTCTCTTGGGGAGGGGGGAAGAACTGTGCTCTGGAACGGGATTATGAACTACAGTATGTATTACTTTTATGGTTTGGTATTTTTGTGAAATAAAACCTTTTTAAGATACAAATTTCAGAATATTAAAAAATTCCAACATAATAACATAATATTTTCTCTTCTAAAATATATAAAGTTGGTATGGGCACAAAGAAGAGTGGGAAAATTGTTAGTGCTGGGTCTGTAACAGTGGAGGAAAATAGGAAGGCAATGGTATGATATCAAGTTTAGGCCTTTGCCAGTTACTGAAATCTTGATCATGATTAAAGAGAATTTCAGTTATGGAGACTATTATCCAGATCCTGCATGCTGGGTCACAGCTGCATATGTGAGCTTTCAATATATGGGTGGAGACCAAATCTGAGAGAGATGAGATTGACTCTTCTATAGGCTTCACATGGTGGGGAGACCAGGACCTCCCTTGGAGAGAAATGAGAGATGGGGTTTAGTAGAAAGGAAACTCCTGTCTTGGAATATGTGTCTCACACTGATAATTAAGTCTTTATTTTGTTTTTTTATTTTTATTTTTATTTTTGAGTCAGAGTCTCACTCTGTCGCCTAGGCTGGAGTGCAGTGTCATGCTCATGGCCATCGCAGCCTTGACCTGATGGACTCATGCTGATCCTTCTGCCTCGGCCTTCCAAGTAGCTGGCACCAAGGGCAGTGCCACTACACTTGCCTAATTTTTTAATTTATTGTAGAGATGCGGTCTCGCCAAGTTGCCCAGGCTGGTCTCAAACCACTGGGCTCAGGCAATCCTCTGCCTCGGCCTGCCAAAGTACTGAGATTACAGGCATGAGCCCGGCTCAATAATTAAGTCTTTTAAAAGAAGGTTTCACTGTTAGAACACTTATTGATTATATGGACACATTTCACACCCATGTTATTAATTCACTCGTTTATCCATTTTCTTATCTATTCACTTATCCTAATGCTGGGAAACTACATGAAACCTTTTTATGGTTAGTCTCCTGGATAAGTTGTTGTCCCAGATTGCTTAGGTTCTGGTTTTCTCTTTTCAGGGATTTGGTTTCTTTTCACTTTAACATTTAAAATCTATATATTCTTAAGCTAATGAAAGAAATACATTTTTTTGTTTGTTTTGTTTTGTGTTAGAGTCTCACTCCATTGTCCAAGCTGGAGTGCAGTGGTAGGCTCATGGCCATCCCAGCATCCACCTGCTGGACTCCAGTGACCCTTCCACCTCAGCCTTCTAAGTAGCCAGAACTACAGGCACGTGCTACCATGCCCAGCTAATTTTTCGATCTGTTGTAGAGATGATGTCTTGCCAAGTTGCCTGGGCTGGTCTTGAACCCGTGGGCTCAGGCAATCCTCTCACCTTGGCCTCCCAAAGTGATGGGATTATAGACTTGAGCCACCGTACCCTGACAGAAATACATTTTTTAATACCAAAGAAATGTAGAATGATTTGAAGAATATAGAGAAGACACTAGGAAAAAGAATTAGCACTGCTCCACTGCATAAATAAAAAATATTGCTAACATTTTATTTTCGTCTTTCTTTTTAAAAATATGTTAAGAAGTTTTCAGTGAAATCAAAACCACAATGAGATATCATCTCACCCTGGTTAGAATGGTTATAAAAAGACAAAAAATAACAAATGCTAGCAAGTATGTGGAGAAAAGGGAATGCACACACTGTTGGTAGAATGTCAATTAGTACAGGCATTATTGAAAACAATATGGAGGTTTCTCAGAAAATTGCAATATCATACGCTCCATCAACCCCACTGCTGGGTATATATACAAAAAATGGAAATCAGTATATCATAGGAGTAACTACAACTCCATGTTTATTGCAGCACTATTTATGATAAGCAAGATGGAAGGAGCCTAAATGTCCATCAACAGATGAAGGGATAAAAAGAAGGTGCCGTATATACACAATAGAAAACTATTCAGCCATAAAAAAAAAAAAATCCTGTCATTTACAGCAACATGGGTGAACCTGAAGATATTATGTTAAGAGAAATAATTCAGGGAAAGAAAGATAAATACTGAATGTTTTCACAGATATGTAAGAGTTGAAAAAAAAATTGAGCTCAGGCCGAGCACAGTGGCTCACGCCTATAATCCTAGCATTTTGGGAGGCAGAGGCTAGAAGATCGCCTGAGCCCAGGGGTTGGAAACCAGCCTGGGCAACTTGGTGAGACCTCGTCTCTACAATAAATCAAAAAATTAACTGGGCATGGTGGCCTACACCTGTAATTCCAACTACTTGGAATGCTGAGATGGAAGGATCACCTGAGCCCAGCAGGTTAAGACTGCGATGGCTGTGAGCTTGCCACTGCGCTCCAGCCTGGGCAACAAAGTGAGACTCCTACTCAAAAAAAAAAAAAAAAAAAAAAAAAAAGCTCAGAACAGTTGAGAGTAGGACTGTGATTATTAGAAGATGGGAAGGAAGGGTGAGGGGAAGGGAGGACAGAGAGAAATGGTTAACAAACAAAATTACAATTAGGTGGGAGGAATGATGTCTAGTTTTCTGTAATGTTGGGTGAATGTGGTTAGCAATAATTTGTTGTATATTTTCAAAAAGTTAGAAGAGAGGATTTTGAATGTTCACAGCACAAAGAAATGATAAGTGTTCGAGATGATGGAAAATCTAATTACCACGATTTGATCATTACACCTTGTATACATGTCTCAAAATATTACTCTGTATCCTATAAATTTGCACAATTACGTGTCCACTAAAAATAGGAGAAAAAGCTTGCAATCATACTAATTTCATAAGGGCACAAATAATAAATTACTAGTACATCATATGTTGTTTATTGATGAATTGCACACGTTCTATGAGGTAATCACATAAGTCAAATGCCAAGAATAGTGTCAGGACCCTGACAGATACTTGGGCAAAATAGCAGAGTTGAATTACTTTTCCTTCTGGCTCTTCATTTCCTCATGTGTAGTCTTAAATCTCTATCTTCCGGGGATTTTGTGAGGACAAGAGGGAACTACTACAGTGAGTGTGTATGGTATTTGGCCTTCAGTAAATGGTAGTTACTATTATGTTGTTATCTTCCAGATAGTCTTCTGGATAAGGAAAGAAATCTCATTTCTTTTTGGTCTAAACTTGAAAAACGAATCTTTTGTTGGATATTAGTGTTGCAAGATTGACATCATCAGAAGAGATCAGGCGTATTCAGGGTGGTATAGCCATAGACAAAAATGACGTCATCAAAGTTAGCCCCAGAGGAGGGGCAGGACAAAATGGAGATGCTGCTATATAAAGGGTTAATATATCAGGCTGGAGAGAGTTCAGGAGAGTGGATGGTGCTATTTGTTGAAGTGCTGAGTGGTAGTATAAAACTGAGATCTCATTGAGTAGGCTCTGATGATGACAGGAATAAACTACCTTAGTTTGAAAGAATAACTTAAGGCCCTAGACAGGTAACTGAGCCCATTTAGTCGGCAGGTATTCTACCCTGCCTCGTGGCCTCTTATTTTTCCCAGAAGAGTGACAAAGAATTACAGAATAACTTTCTCAGCTGACTCAGATGCCTTGTCTATGAGAAGCTGATATTTCTTTTTTCCCCATGTTTTCAAGCAAAGTTTATTTAGAAAGTAAATTGGGGGCCGGGCTCGGTGGCTCAACCTATAATCCCAGCACTTTGGGAGAATGAGATGAGTGGATTGACTGAGTCCACGGGTTTGAGACTCACCCGGGGAACTTGGCGAGACTTCATCCAATAAATAAAAAAATTAGCCGGGTGTGGTAGTGCATGCCTGTAGTTCCAACTACTTGGAAGGGTGAGGTGGAAAGATCGCCGGAGTCCAGTAGGTCGAGGCTACTGGTGGGTGGTGGGTGGGAGTGGCCACTGCACTCTAGTTGGGGCGACAGAGTGAGACTCCAACTCAAAAAAAAATAAAAGACAGTAAACTGGGTGGGGGGGGCGGGGGGAAAGTGAGAGAGAGAGAGAGAGAGGAATTTATTATAAAAAAGAGAATGTATTCCAATCAAGCAATAACAGGCGATTTTACAATAGTTGATCACCAACATTAGAATGGTGATTAGCTGTATGTTTTTCTCAGTTCAATCTTTAAATTTAAAAGCTTTGAGGGAAGTTAGAAGAAAATGGTTTAAAAGTGTATTTAGTCCAACATCCTTTACAGTAAATGTTAAATAGTAGATTAAAAATGGAATCTACTCAAAGAATTGTTCACTGCATATTCTGACCTATCTCCTTTTTGTCTTGGAGGTTTGTTTGATGATAGCTTTTTGAAACTACTTTTTTTTTCTCGAGTTGGAGTCTCCCTCTGTCGCCCAGGCTGGAGTGCAGTGACACACTCACGGTCACCCCATTGTCTACCTGCTAGGCTCCAGTGATCTACCTCAGCCTTCCAAGTAGCTGGAACTATAGGTGTGCACTACCACAACTGGCTAATTTTGTTATTTATTGTAGAGATGAGGTCTCGCCAAGTTGCCCAGGCTGTCCTTGAACCTATGGGCTTAGATAATCCCCTCACCTTGGCCTCCCAAAGTCCTGGGATTACAGGTTTGAGTCACCGCCACCTGGCCTCAAAACTACTTTATTCTCGAACACGATCCTCTTCCTCATCACACTCTCTTTCCCAGCCTGAGCACTTCTTCTTGGGGAGACTCAAGAGATGCATCTTCTCTGCAAAATGGGTCTCTCCTTTTTGGTCAGGCCTCTTTTGATGGGAGGTGACAAATCTTCATTGGAACTGACTGAACCAAGAGGTGAATTTATGTGCTCATAAAACTGGGAAGGGCAGGAGTGTAACTGGAGATGCTTAAAAACAGATGCTATGCCACTGACTTTTTCAACATTTGTCTTTGTTTCTACTGTATACTTGTTGATTTCATTCTCCTCCGCTGCAAAGTGGTGAAAGCCGAAAAAAGCTCCTCCCCTCACTTCCAGTTTGAAAAGACCTTGGAATGGACTCTTAATTTCTTTCACAAACTTACCCTTCAAACACGGAGATGAGGTTAGTTCCTGTTATGATCTGAATGTTTATATTCCCTCAAGATTTCTATTTTGAACATGCCGGTATCATGGTATCAGAAGTGAGGCCTTCTACAGTTGGTTATAAGAGGGCTCTGCCTCTGTGCATAGGATTAATACCCTTCTAAAAGAGGATCCAGAGAGCTGTCTTGTCTTTCTTGCATGTGAAAACACAGCAACAAGGCGCTGATGAGAGCCCTCATCAGACACCGAATCTACTGGTTCCTAGATCCTGAACTTCCCAACCTCCAAAACTGTGTGCGATAACTTCTGTTGTTTATAAATTGCCCAGTTTAAGGTATTTTCTTATAACTGCCTGATCCAACTAAGACAGTTTCCATTCAGATTGCATGCTGCGGGTTGGAAGATGCCTCCACAGTCCATGTACCTAAATTTTTTCTCTGACTCCTTATTCCCTGTACATTCTACTATAAGTGAGTCTTACTGATAAGGCTTTCTTTGTGTACTTGTTGGAGCAAATAGTTTTTGAGCACTTAATGTGTGCCTGGCTTTGGGAGATCTTTGGGGATACAAAAATTAATTTGACATGGTCTCTATCTTCAAGGGACACACAAGCACATCTGCTTATAACTGAGGGAGAGCAGGAATTACACAACAATTACTGCAATGCTGACTAGTAGTTTTAAACTTAACTATTCTAATCGTAGCTTTAAATTATTAGAATTTTCCTTTCTGTATTTCTGTCTGGTACTCTATAGATCAAATTGAACTCAACTAAGCTTAGAGCTGTGAAAGCTGAGTGGTTGAATTTTCTACTTTTTCCATAGCCTCGAGAAGCTCTATAGTACATGTAGCAGTTGTGGGCTGGTTTCCCTGGTTACACTTGTGCATTTTGCTAGACCCTCAGAAAGATGTGATCTCTAATTAACCTTAAAATTAACAGGCTAACAGCAAAGATTTCATAACAACTTGGAAGGAGAAGTAGAAAATATTCTAAAAAATGCAAATCTAAGGTGACGTTTGTAAACTCACTGAAATGGTAAAATATGATGGGATTTCAAAAGGCCAAGAGACAAGAAACCACCAACATTAGAATGGCAATTGGCTGAGTGTTGTTCTCAGTTTAATCTTTACATTTCAAAGCTTTGAAGGAAATTAGAAGAAAATAGTTTAAAAGCATATTTAGCCCAACATCCTTTACAGTAAATGTTAAGTAGTAGGTTAAAAATGGAAGTACTCTTAAAGAATTGTTCAGTGCATATTTTGACCTATCTCCTTTTCCTGTCTTAGAGGTTCATTTGATTATGGTTTTCCAAAACTACTTTATTCTTAAACACCAAAATACATTTGCATGCATGACTCATCATTTTGAGTTGTAAAATTGAGTGGATGAAGCACTTCAATCCTCCTGTTTAGATATATATGTGTGTGTATTTTCTTTTTGTGAGTCAGAGTCTCAGTCTGTCATCCAGACTGTGGCACAATCATGGCTCACTGCAGCCTCTACCTCCTGGGATCAGGTGATCCTTCTGTCTAGCTTTTCAAGTAGCTGGGACTACAGATGCACACCACCCCACCTGGCTAAGTTTTTAAAAATTTATTGTAGAGACGAGGTCTTACCATGCTGCTTAGGCTGATCTTGACCTCCTGGGCTCAGGTGATCCTGGCCTTCCAAAGTGCTGGGATTACAGGCATGAGTCACTGTTTCAGGCTCTCCAGTTTATATCGGGCATGTTTAATGCAGAAACAGGGGTGGAGGATATGACAATTAAAGGGGTCAGTGATTCTAATACATTGAATTGTTATGAAAATATTGTTTACTTTTGTGACCAAATGAAAGACTCGACAATTAGGTATTTGAAACTTGCTAGAAAAAAAGGGAGGAACGCTCTTCTGAGAAGGGAAACCAGGGAAAGACTTGACTTGGGGATAGATGCTGTGAAAAAATGAATTAGTATATATAAATATTTAAGAGGAAGACAAAATATATTCAGGCAATTTTCTATAGCGAATCAAACATTTTGGATTAAAATTAGCCTCAGCATCCCCCTTATTCCTGACTTTCTTCTTATCTGTTAGCTATCCTTCCTGTTCCTTTGGTTGTTTCTCTGTAGCTCAGCATAAATACCCAGGAAGTGAAATCTCTGAAGGGCATATTTCTGTGAAAAGCCAAGATTAAAGTAGAATCTTTATGCTCTCAAATCAGTTGGCCTGTTTAATATGTTGCTAGCACAAAAAATTTATTCAGCCTCTACAAATTCTGCCTGGCTTCCTCGTTTCCCCCCTTTCCAACATAACTTCTGTTTCATGGTGAATGAAATCTTGCTTTCAGCAATTTCAAAGTAACTGCACCTTATCCACATGATTTTAGGGATCAGAGAAGAGGCCGGATTAAATATTAACCTTCAGATGCGTTGTTCATGCTGATACTCCAGCAAATCTGACTTTTCTGGGCTGATGTTTGGCAGGGGGTCCTATTTCTTCTAGCTCTAGGTTAGAAATTATGGAATTTATGCAAAGTTAAGGTCTGCTTTGTGTGAAATCAAATGATGAAATGAACACTGGGAAGTTGGCAAGGTGTTCTTTTTTTATTAAGCAAGTGAAGAAAACCCCCCTTATTATAAGCTTGGAGGCTTTTTGTTCTTTCTTCTATTTTTGTGCCACTCTGTCTTTTATTGGCTTTTTTCTTTTTAGTAGTAATAGGAAGAGTGGAGCAGGTGTTCCTAACAGTAAATTCTACATCCCTGATGGGGTGGTTAGTTTCTCTAAGATTTTCTGACATCTTTGTGGATTGTCTCATAGCTATAGGAGTTATTTTCCCCTCTGTGATATATGGATTGCGAAGTCATTGCATCAATTATATTTAATGCCTAGGGGTTATCATGGCTTGTAAAAGACCATGTTTTGACCACTGTGTACAACTTTCAGAACTGACTCAGATTCCATTCACAAGTAGAATTGCATATTATGTTTGATTAATACAAGCAGAGTTAAGAATGTGGTTAGAATCAATAAGAGTACCAAACTTGACTTGTATGATGACTATTTATGTACCTAACCCCGAATTGTACCCCATATCTTAAAAAAAAAAAAAAAGGAATGTGGTTAGAAGTTAAATTTTTTTAAAATTCACTTGTGGGGAACATTAGACACATACCCTTCCTTAAAAAAAAAAACCCACGCTATTTCATTATTTCTACCTGGATATAAAATTGCTTTCTCCTACAAATAAAGAGTTTATACCAAATTATCATCATTTATCCTGAGCTAATAGTAGTGACATTTTAATTTTAACCAGTGGCAGAGTTGAGGCGCAGAGTTTTGGCAGAATTTCTTGAATTTTCAGCCTGTTATTCCACTTATCACTTGGGCTTCTAGACAGGTTTTTGTCTAGTTTACATTTTCCCTTTTTAAGTAATAGAATATTTTTTTAGAAGAAAGATCTACCTTTTTCATAGAAGAAAGAGATGATAAATAATTAAGTTTAGTAAATTGGCAGACTCACAGTTTAAAATCTCTATTAGGATTACATAATCCTCTTTGCTGATGTTGGGGCTCACAACATAATACCACAAAGTATGGTGCTTTGGCATGCTGAACAATTTGAACTGAAGGAGACTGGAAAGGCTTCAGGAGCAAGGTCTCGCTAACCTTCTCCTGCCATATTGTTTCTTAGCCTCTTTCTCCCTTGAAGTGAGAATTCTTCTTCTCCAATGGGTAGAAACTAGGACCTCTATCTCCTGAAGCTAGCCATAAAACCTAGAAAGGTCACTCTCTCCCTTCCCCTTCTCCCTGGAAGACTCTCCTTCTAGTGGGGTCCTACTCCATTCCCTGGAGGAAGGAGTGCTACACAAGATGAATCTGAGCAGATAGCCCTCACTGGATTTCCCCTATCTGTCACCATTAGATCACACACTTTGTCCAGTTACATTTCTACATAGCTGTCTATTTATTATCATCTTAAGCATAAAAACAGTCCATTTTCTCGGGGTCTTTTATTTCTGAAGTCTCCCACGTCATTAAAAACTTTGATTTAAATGAACTTTTATGCTTTTTTCTTGTTATCCTGTCTTTTACTATGGATATGTCAGCTGCTATGGGTGAGGAAAGGTATCACACATTTCCACTCGACACTGGTATTTTCTTCACTTTGAAAGACAGGGATGATTATACTTTCTTAGGCATCAGACACCATCACAATACAGTCATATCTTGTTTTATCGGACTTTGCAAATAACGCTTTTTTTTTTTTTTCCAAATTGAAGGTTTGTGGCAACCCTATACCCAACAAATCTGTCAGTGCATTTTTCCAATAGTATGTGCTTGCTTTGTGTCTCTGTGCCACATTTTGGTAATTCTTGTAATGTTTTGGCGATCTTTGTTTTTTTTTTTTTTTTTTTTTAATCAGAGTCTCACTCTATCACCCAGGCTGGAGTGCAGTGGAAGGTTCACAGCCACCGTAGCCTCGACCTGCTGGGCTCAGGCGATCCTTCCGCCTTAGCCTTGCAAGTAGCTGGAACTATAGGCATGTGCCACTGTGCTCGGCTAATTTTTGATTTATTGTAGAGATGAGGTCTTGCCAAGTTGCCTAGGCTGGTCTTGAACCCATGGGCTCAGGTAATCCTCTCACCTCGGCCTCCCAGAGTGCTGAGATTATAAGCATGAGCCACTGTACCCGGCCTATAGTGATCTTTGATGTTACTGTTGTAATTGTTTGGGGGCACCATAAATTGCATCTATATAAGATGATGGACTTAATCGATAATTGTTGTGTGTGTGTTCTTGCTGCTTCACAGACTGGCTGGTCCCTTACGTCTTCCCCTCTCCTCAGCCTCCCTATTACCTGAGACACAACGGCATTAAAATTCAGCCAATTAGTAACCCTACAATGACTGCTAAGTGTTCAAGTGAAAGACTCACACATCTCTCACTTTAAATCAAAAGTTAAAAGTGATTAAGCTTACTCAGCAAGGCATGTTGAAAGCTGAGACAGGCCAACAGCTAGGCCTCTTGTGCGAAACAGTCAAGTTGTTAATAGAAAGGAAAAGTTCTTGAAGGAAATTAACAGTGCTATTCCAGTGAATGCACAGATGATAAAGCAAAACAGCCTTATTGCTGATAGGGAGACAATTTTAGTGGTTTGACTAGTGGATCAAAACAGTCACAACATTTCCCTAAACCGTAGCTTACTCCAGAGCAAGGCCCTAACTCTCTTCAATTCTAAGAAAGTTGAGAGAGATGAGAAAACTTCAGGAGAAAAGTTTGAAGCTAGCAGAGGTTGGTTCATGAAGTTGAAGGAAAGAAGCCATCTCAATAACATAGAAGTGCAAGGTGAAGCAACAAGTGTTGATGGAGAAGCTGCAGCAAGTTATCCAGAAGATCTTGTAAGTTCACTGATAAAGTAGACTACACTAAACAATTGATTGTTAATGAAATGAAGTAGTCTTCTATTGGAAGAAGATGCCCTCTAGGACTTTCATAGCTAGAGAGGAGAAGTCAATGCTTGCCTTCAAATCTTCAAAGAGCAGACTGACTCTCTTGTTAAGGGCTAATGCAGCTGGTGGCTTTAAGTTGAAGCCAGTGCTCATTACCATTCTGAAAATCTTAGGGCCTTTAAGAATTATTCTAAATTTACTCTGCCCATGCTCTATAAATGGCACAACAAAGCACAGATGACCACACATCTGTTTACAGCATGGTTTACTATTTTAAGCTCATTTTTGAGAACTACTGCTCAGAAATAAAAAAGTCTTTGGAAATATTAATGCTTATTACAGTGGTTAATGAAGAGTTCTGATGAATATGCACATAGAGATTAATATAATTTTGGGGTCTGCAAATGCAACATTCATTGTGCAGCTTAAGGATCAAGGAATAATTTCTACTTTCAAGTCTTATTACTTAAGAAATATATTCATAAGGCAATACTGCCATGAATAGTGATTTCTTTGATGAATCTGGGGAAAGTAAATTGAAAATCTGGAAAGGATTCACTATCCTATATACCATTTAAAACATTTATAATGCATTGGAGGAGGCCAAAATATCAACATTACCAGAAATTTGGAAGAACTTGATTCCTACCCTCGTGGATGACTTTGAGGGGTTTAATTGTTCAGTGGGGGAAGTAACTGCAGATGTGGTGGAAAAAGCCAGAGAACTAGAAGTAGAGCCTCAAGATGTGGCTGACTTGCTGTAATATCATGATTAAATTAGAATGGATGAAGAGTTGCTTCTTATGGATGAGGAAAGAAAGTAGTTTCTTGAGGTGGAATCTATTCCTGGTAAGGATGCTATGAACTCTATTGAAATGACAACAAAGGATTTAGAATATTGCACAAACTTGGTTAATAAAGCAGTGGCAGGGTTTAAAAGGATTGACTCCAATTTTTCAAGAAGTCCCACTGTGAGTCAAATGCCATCAAACAGCATCACATACTACAGAGAAATCTTTTGTGAAAGGAAGAGTCAATGGTGGCTGCAGACTTCACTGTTTTTATTTGAAGATATTGCCAGTCACACCAGCCTTCAGCAACCACCACTCTGCTTGATTAGCAGCCATCAAGACTGAGGCAGGACCCTCCACTCTCTGAAAGCTCAGATGATTGTTAACATTTTTTTAGCAGTAAAGTATTTTTAAATTAAAGTATGTACATTGTATTTTTAGACATACTGATATTACACACTTAATATACAATAGTATAGTGTAAACAAACTTTATATGTGCCGGTAAACCCAAAAACTTATGTGATTTGCTTTATTGGGGTAATCTGGAACTGAACCCACAATATCCCCCAGGTATGTCTGTATTTTCCAGGCTTTTAATAGCTTGCTAATGACTTAATACAATTTAGTTATCCTAAAATGCAAGAATGAAACAAAAGCAATTTGATAAACTTTAATTACATAGATATATTCCAATTTTATAACAATAGATTCTTGGTTTGGGTTTTGGCTGCTTTTGTGCTTAAATATATGACCCCTTGGCAAAAATCAAAGTTAGATTAGAATTTAGCATTTAAAGAAGTTTTTTAAAATTAAGTTTTTATACTAACTCCTATTTAAATCTTATTTTCCTATGAGGGGGAATTTTTTTGGAAGTGTTTTTTAATGCATAAATTCAAAGATTCTCCAGCCCCCATAGAGATTTCCTGCTGAAACTGGTGTTGTGTTGCAAAGGGGTCTATGATAAACACAGTCTATAATTCTTTATTTGCACTTTTGTCTCCTCTCTTGCCTTCCTTTTCACCTTTTTCTTTTCTCCTTGACCCTGAATTCTTTTCTTATCTGGCAGAACTGCTGGGATCCCTGCTGATAAGTCTCAGCTAGAGACACAGTTTCCTGCCGAGGGGAGGAAATGTTTCAGCTTCTACTTGATTGATAAGAGGTGCAGAGCCCTGCTGAGCAGCTGCAAAAAGCAAATTCCTGCTTCGGCAGAAGTGGGTATTCTTAAGGCATTGATCTCAACCTGAGAGTTTGCCTTACTTGCAAGGTGTCAGGAAAAATGACTTGGTGAACCAAAATGGCCATTGGTCAGATACGGTCAGATCCACTGTGGAATGAACATGCAAGGTTGGAAGGAGAACACTAAGTGCTAAGATTATGGTACTGGTCATGATTTATGGTGATAATAAGTAGAGAGACATTACCAGTGTGGCCTTTATACTGAGTTGTTTTTGTTATGACTATTATTGTTCAAGAATTGCATTTTCCAATTAATGGAAGTACTTTAGGTATATTATCTATAATAATCATTTTTAATGACAACAATGAATATGGAAATTAGGCCAGAGCATAAAATTAAAGATATTTGAATAATTATAGTGCAATCAAGTCAAAATTACTGATGCCTTTATTTGATGCTGGATTATGTGGAAAACAGCACAAGAGCATACGTGCTTGGGAAGTTGAAAGTACATCAGATTTTGACAGCACAACTGCATAAATTACCAAGTAACTTGGGTGATTTTTTTTCCCCATGAGGCTTTATCTAATAAAAATAATAGTTACAAAGATAAGCTTTGAATGAAATTGGAAGGAATAAACTAATATTTCAAATAACATCTAAACACATTTGCTCTTGAAAAGCATAGTTGTATAATCTGACATAGTGTCCTGATGAAGCTGGGTGGGTTATGGTGCAAAACCCATGGATTCTTTGGCTCATTTCTAAAATGACTTTTAGAGTGGCCACCAAAGTTTATTAGAGAAAGAAGGAAGAAAAGAGACATGCCAGAATTGGCATGGGTGAAAGAAACTGCACCTTTTGCTCTTTACAATAGACCTGATATACCTTCACAATGATTGATATGCTAAAGAGAGTGGGGCCCAGGTTACCATTACTCTGGAGATCGACATCTCTGAGCTCCAGATGGGAGAAGAGAAGGGGAAAGGTTGTCTTTTGCCTGTCTGTCGTTTCCAATTCACAAGTTCCTGAGCTAGAAGGTGGTCTTTTTGTAATTTCTATGGCTCTGGTCAGTTAAGATGGTATTTGGCCTTCTGCCTTTAACAGGGAATCTGAAAGTTTCTTAGTGATTATTATGCTAAACCACGAATTGAAAAGTTGGGCTGTCTTATTCTTGCAGCTGATGGAGTTTTCTTTTGATTTGTCGAAGGGTTGGGGTAGGCTGCAGCTTAGCTTGCAGTAAAATGTAATTTTAAAAATGTCTGTATGGTTTCTAAAACCTGCCTATGGGAAATTTATCTATCTATATCTAACCTGTGTTAGCAACCCTGCTTCATCCTACATAATAATGAAATGCTGTTTTTAATATTTAAAAAAGGTGTGCTAACTGACTAAAACAACTAAAGGGAAATATGAAGGAGAACCCCCAAAACCTGGAAATTATTTATAAAATATTGTGTATTTATTTCTACATGTTTAAACTTCAGTCACCTTCAAAGTATTCTCCGTTTGATACAACACACCTATTGAGACACTTTTCCACTGCTCAAAACAGTGTACTTGTCTATTTTGATGCCTTCTAGTGCTTCTGTTATATTTTTGTTTCACTTCTTTCACCATGGCAAAACATTTCCTTCTGAGGACTTTTTACATGATGGTGGGGGGTGGCTGGAGAGTGACTTGGGGGCAAGATTGGGTGAGTAGGGAGAAAAGGACATGGGGTCATGCCATTTTTGTCAAAAACTGCACTCAGCATGGACACTCATCATGATGTGAGCACATACATTGTCATGGTGGAAGAACCAGTCACCATTTTGCCACAAAAAAATTCACTGAAGCCAAATGCAGCCTCTCACAACAATCTAGCTGATACATTGATGTGGATTCCTAGAACACTTACCTAGTGGGGGAAGCCTGTACTACAAGGGGTCCACCCTCCAAAGATAAATCCATAAAATAAGATTATACTGGATTCCTGGTGAGCCCCATGTAATCAGATGAGCCATTAAAAGCAAAAGAGAAAGGCAGAAGAGGCAGAGACATGTGGTAGAAGAGGAAGACAGAAAACAGTGAAGGAGGGGAATACAGAGTGATTCAAGGATTTAATGTACTATTGATGTCAGTGTATGGCACAAAACTTGTGGATTCTTTGGCTCATTTCTAAAATGAATTTTAGAGTGGCCAGCAAAGTTTTCAAGCAAAGTTTATTTAGAAAGTAAAGTAGAGAGAGAGAGAAAAAGAGAAGGAGAGAGAGAGGAGATTCACCTCCCTAAGGTAGAGGAAGAGGCCAAAGACAAAGCAATGGCAGCTGCTGTTTGAACTTGAATGCCTTTGAAAACCTTCCCTTTGATGGGGGCAGGCTGTTAAGGTGATTGGGTGGTGGTCTTTTTATTTTTCCATATCATTAAGAAAGGGCAAGTAAGTGCAGATACTGACATCAGGTGAAGGACAGCAGGCAGATGGTGGATCAGTCACAAGACTGCTTGCCATGGTGATGGGGTCTGCATCATGAAGGTCACAAAGGGCTAATTAGGTTAACTCCTTTACAAAACAAGCTGGGAGAGGGTGGGGTTCAGCCTTTTATCTTCAACAGGGAACCTGAAGGATTTCTAGTGAATATGAGCTGAAAGGTTGGGCTGTCCCATTCTCACATCTGATGGGATCTTCTTTTCATTAGCTGAGGGAATGGGGTAGGCTGCCAGCTTGGCCTGCAGTACAATGTAATTTTAAAAATCTCTAAATACTTTCTAAAACCTACTTATGGGAAATTTATCTATCTATGTCTAACCTGTGCTAGCTACTCTGCATCACTATTACTGGCTCTGAGTTGCAGGAGCCCATGTGCAAGGACAAGAAAGAGGCTTCAGGAACTTAGCATGGCGCCCAGAAACAGCAAGGAAATGGGGACCTCAGTCCTAAAACTGCAAGGAACTGGATGGATCCTGCCAAAAACCTGAATGAATTCAGAAGCAGATTCTTCCTAGAGGTTCCCAATTGGAGCTTAGCTAGCCAACATTTTGATTGTGGCCCTGAGAAACAGATCAGAGAAAACATTTGTGATAACCTAGACTTATTACTGAAGGCTCCTGTGACACATAAAACTTATATTAAATAAATTTACCTACTTTTTCTCTTGTTAATCTGTTTGTTGTTATAGGATTCTCAGCTATAAACCTTGTGATGCATGAGGAAAGGTACTTTATTTTCTCCTCTACAAAAGACATCATCAAGAGAATAAAAAGGCAAGTCTTAGACTGACAGAAGATATTTGGAGTGTGTATACTAAGCATAAGACTTGTATTTAAAATATGCAAATAACTCCTACAAACCTATAAGTAAAAGACAGGTAGCTCAATAAAAAAAATGGGCAGAAGGTTTGACCTGGTATTTCACAAAAGGGCAGTGGCATACAGAAAGTTGCTCAATGTCATCAGTCATTAGGGAGATGAGGTAGCACAATGAGATGCCACTATGCAGACATCCGAATGGCTAAAATTATGAAGAATGACAATCCTGTTTAACAATATTTGAAGCAACAGAAACTCTGAAAGTTAAATTGGTAAAGTTTGGAAAACTGGTAGTATCTACTAAAGTTAGCCACATTGATATTGCAGTAAGTAAAACCTCAGCAGAAGAATAAAAGTATTTTAAGAGTGGAACTATGTGAGTTTTTATGAATTTTTTTTCCTTAGGGAAATAACTGGGGTTGAAGTTGGGAGGTATATAAAAAATAACTTGAAAGGTAAATAAAGTGATACACTGAATTTGTATTTTTTTTTTTTTTTTTTTGAGTAGGAATCTCACTTCTGTCACCCAGGCTGGAGTGTTGTGGCACACTCACCGCCATGGCAGTCTCGACCTGCTGGACTCAGGCAGTCCTTCCACCTCAGCCTTCCAAGAAGCTGGAACGACAGGCACGCACCACCATGCCCAGCTAATTTTGTTGATTTATTGTAGAGACGAGGTCTTGTCAAGTTGCCTCCCAGGCTAGTCTTGAACCCGTGGGCTCAGGCAATCCTCTTGCCTCAGCCTTCTAAAGTGCTGGGATTACAGGTGTGAGCCACTGCTCCTGGCTCTGAATCTGTAATGTAAAATTTATTTATTATTATCAATAAAAAATGAATAAAAAATGATAGAAACAGGGTCCTACTATGTTGCCCATGTTGATCTCGAACTTCTTGCTTCAAATGATCCTCCCACTTCAGCCTCCTAAAGTGCTGGAATTATAGGCAGGAGCCATCATGGCCCACTGAATCTGTATGTTAGAGAGAAACTCGGACACTGTACAAGCTTATTTCTTTGACTAGCAGGGCTACTACTGTTATAAATAAATCAAATGTTTGTGAAGCTATGTGACTTCACTTGCCTGACTTTTCACCTTTGTGGCATGGTAGGAATCCAGAATTGGGTGCAGTTCAGCAGGTGCTGTTGTGTGTTGGCGTGGATGATTCACCATTGTGGCAGCCCCTCCTCATTTGTTCTTCTGCCCCTGCTGCTGTTGGAGACCTGGAAGGGGAAGGGGTTTGCATTATCACCAAGGTTGCTAAGAAATATGTTTTTAAACATAAATATGTAAATGTTTTGCCAGAGCAGTCTCTCATTCCTCTTAAATGCACCCTAAAATTATCAGGATCTTTAACATTACTGCAAAGTAAAAATACTATTGCTGCCCGAGTTAACATTCTCCTTGCAAAACCAAGCTTTAGGTTTTGGTTTTTAAGAAGACATTTCCAAAGCTCGGGCAGCTTGTTTAACAGAATTCCTATCTTTGTGTGTGTGTGTGTGTGTGTGCCCTCTATTAAGAAACAATTCTTATCCTTCTTTGAACTGGTCTCCCTTCTATGTTAACAAAAAAAGACTCTATTTGGATGACTAAGAAGATCTTAAGATACAAGGGTAGCATTTTTAGCTATGGATACATATTCTGTTCTTCATCTCCATGCTATTGATAGATAAAATCAATGTTTTAATTCTTTCTTGTTCATTATCACTTACTTTTG
Organism: Carlito syrichta; assembly: GCF_000164805.1. Taxonomy (NCBI): domain Eukaryota; kingdom Metazoa; phylum Chordata; class Mammalia; order Primates; family Tarsiidae; genus Carlito; species Carlito syrichta. The sequence continues at coordinate 97,672 of NW_007054255.1, read as the reverse complement.
TCTTGTTTGGATAAAACTTGCAGACATTTTAACATTGAGGACCTTTTATTTCCCTCCCATGCCTGTTTCTCCTATGATATAGCTGAATATAAACTCTAATACTTTTTTGTCATTCTTTAGTGGCCAGAGGAAAGTAAACAACTTGATTGTGCTCAGAGCCTGTCTCATGCCTCATTAGGTCCTGGGGGTAAGCAGAAGGCAGCAGAATTACACGGCTCTGCAGAAACATCTGATTTATTTTTATGAGCAAGTTATAGTCTTTAAGACATGAGCACCAAAGTCACAAGAGGTGCCATATACATCATAAAAATGAGAGATGTTTTCTTATATGTCATGAAATAACCCATGCATGTAATTCCTTTGAGGGGGAAAAAATAATAGTCTCTTAGAACAACTTGATTTTTTAAGCCATGTTATACAATTGTCTTTTCAAAATTCAATGATTTGGTTGCCTTGGCAAAAATTAAAAAGCGCAAAAACATCAGGATCTACATCTCAGAAGATTGTGAGAGTTCAAATTTTCCTGGTTTAAGTTATGATCTTTTCATACTAATCTGATAGAAAACCTTCACCATTTGGAAAACTGCATCTGTTCCTTTCTCACAGTGAAGTTCTTGTGGTTAGAAATGTGCATCTTTAAATTATTTCACTGATTACTAATGAGTACAATAAAATGTCCTCTCACAGCAGGTGGGCCGGGTGTTTGAGGTTAACGTTTGTATACCTGAGATTAAGTATAAGATGCCATTTAGGTTTATGAAACAATATAATCTTACATTCTACAATATTTTATTATTTACAGCTTTGTCTTAATAACCATGACAGGTAGTTTTCAGTCACTATTTCGCAGGCAAGAAGACCACACCAGAAGTTAATTTATACGACTATTTAATGTTAGAAAATCAGGTTAAAATTCAGTTTTCCTACGGTAGAGTTCTTGCGATCTTTAACTTGTGATCTCTTTACTGAACATGAGATTCTTTCTGGCTGCTCTCCAAAGGTTTCCAATTAGATGTCATCTGCTCACTCTGAAGCCCAACACAATTATCACCTTCCCTTTCAAACTGACTTTTCCTTCTGACCTTTTTTTTCCTTCTCATGATCATTCATTTTTCACTGTGTTCCCCATGAAGCCTCAACCTTGACTTTAGTTTCTTTAAAAATAGAGACAGAGTCTCTATTATCTAGGTTGGAGTGCAGTGGCATGATTAAACATCACTAAAACCTCCATACTCCCTGTAATCCTTCCAACTCAGCCTCCCAAGTAGCTGGGACTACAGATGCACACCACCACACCTGGTTAATTAAGTCAAAAATTTGTAGAGATGGGATCTTGCTATAGAGCCCAGCCTGATCTCAAATTTCTGGCCTCAAGCAATCCTCCTGCTTTGGCCTCCTAAAATGCTAGATTATAGATGTGGTTATTTGTAATTGTTATTTATAATTGTTTTTCCAAAAGGCTTGGAGAAAAATTTTTCTGTGATGGCTTGTTATATACTTAAAGCGTCAAACCCAGAACTAAACATCAGAGGCTCTGAGTTCTAATTTGGACTCTTTTAATTCAGGAAGCATGCTACTTTCAATAGGTTTCTTACTCAACAATCTGCAAAATATTTCCCAGGGGCTAGCAAAATATATGGTATTAGGCCTTGTACCACAAGTTGTTTCTCTCTAAGGAACTTACAGTCTGCTTTTGGAGATAAAGTTTATTGAAAAGATCCTATTTACAATGGCATTTGAGTATCACAAGACATTGTATCTTTAAAGCTACGATCTCTCTCTCTCTCTTTTTCTGAGTTGGAGTCTCACTCAGTTGCCCAGGCTGGAGTGCAATAGCATGATTACAGCTCACTGCAGCCTTGACCTCCTGGGCTCAGGTGACCCTTCCACCTCAGTCTCCCTAGTAGCTGGGACTATGGGTGCGTGTCACCACACTTAGCTAATTTTTTGATTTTCTGTAGAGAGAAGGTCTTGCTGTGTTGCCCAGGCTGGTATCTAACTCCTAGACTCAGGCAGTCTCCCCACCTGTGCATCCCAAAGTGTTGGGGTTATAGGTGTGAAGCACTGTGCCTAGTGAAAAACTGAGATCTCTTTTAAGCCTTTGCTTTTTCCCTTTTGCAAGTGAGAATTCAGATGTGGGAAGGTACAATGACTTATAATGGGACCAAGAGCTGTGCTTAGGCCCATGTGCTTTGGTACTTGAGTGGGCATTTGTCTGCTTTACCACTCTGAGCTGCCACAGGAGTGGGGCACACTGTTAGCACAATATGTTTCAAGAAAAGGTCACTGTATTTTGAAAAAAGGCCATGGAGGAGTTGAGATCTGAGCTGTCCCCTGGGGACTGGGCAGGATTTAGATAAGGTGTGTGGGAAGAGCTTTCCAAGGGACCAGATAGGACAGATGAGCAGATCAGAGACTGGATAGTTAGGAATAAGGCAGTTACTCTCTCCTGTTGAGAAGTAAGGCTTGTAAATATAACTACAGAGTAAAACATTTTAGAGTGGAAAGCAGGACTGATTATAATGTATGAAAAACTAAAATAAGATGACCAAATAGGAGGTTATTGAAGCAGTTTTGGTATTAATGATAAGGGCACAATGGACAGGTAGTTGTGGAGATTAAAAGAAAGGTATAGATGGGAGAACTTTTGAAGGAAGGACAAATAGGAATTAATGACAGTTTAGATTAAGGAGTGAAAGAAAAAGTGTAGGCGGAGACAGAAATTTGAGACTTGATGGAGAAAACAATGCGAACAGAAAAGGAAAAGTCAGAAGGGTGATAAATGGTATGGGCTTCAGGTGAGCCTGTAACATTGGAAGGGAGTCACAAAGACTTCTCATGTTCAGCAAAGAGATCACAAGCTAGAGACTCAGATTTGAGAATTAACTGTATAACAAAGTGGTAGTTGAGATGTAACAATGAAATTCAACTCTAAGACTGGAGGTGAACCTGGGGAAGTAATGGGGGCACATAACGTTAATAAGGGTACCTGATCCCAATTGAGGCAAAGTGTTCACCTGTACAATGACTACTTATGCATCTACCCCTGAATTGTATCCTACAACTTAAAAACTTAAAAAAAAAAAGACTGGCATTTAGGGGAAGAGCTTAGGGACCCACCTACTTACTGCTAGGGAAGAAAGAACAGGAAAGGCAAATCAGTATTTGTAATATAGGCTGGAAGGATCTGGTTGACCTAGAAGCAGGAAAAACAGAAAAGTATGAGAAGATAAGAAGATAATTCTGTTTCAAATTGTAGGAAGTGGCTAATTTTAACAACTACATTAAAAAATTTTTTTGTGTGTGGAAAAGTATAAGGGAGAAATGTAATATTCCTTGTAGAATGGACCCAGGAGATCTATTAATCCTGTTCCTCAATCATGTAGGAATGTGTGGATAGGAAACATTCCTAGAGCTTAGTCAGAGTTCGGTTTTCCATATTTCCTAAAAAATACAGAAACAAGTCCTAGTAAATACACACAATTTGGCCAAATAAACTTAAGTAGATGTATTAGAAAAATCACTTATTACTAATGAAAACAGTAGTTTCCCTTTGATTTGTATCATCTTCATTTTTTGTGATGTTGAATTTTACCTGATATTTTTAAAGCAGAATTCTTAATAAGAATGTAGGAATTAGATGAATGTTATTTAATTTCTCTGGAAAGTATCACCCCAAAGAAAAAACACAAATAGAGATTTTGATAAGTGGGCAAAAGAGATTTATTTTCAAAGGAGACTTAGTAATTCTAATTAAGATGATCTGAAGCATTGAATCATTTTCTAAATCATTTTGGAAAAAAGAAAGAGAAGTCTTCAAAATAAGCATAGCGTTTTTTTTTTTTAATTGGTGAGATTAGAGAGGTGTGAATTGTATTACAGCTTTAGATGTGTGAAGATTTTATTAAGAAATTTAGTAGGTTTACTGCGAACTCTTGACATTCAAAGTTAACATAATTTTCATTTTTTTATATGTTATTAGAACATACTTGGAATTAATTTCTAAAATTTAGTTTGCCTTAGAACTTCCTACTGTTTTTTATATGTCTTCAAATCTACTGTCAAATGATAGAAAAATATTTTATACATGAATTATCTTAGACATCATAATATATGTCCACAAAAATCACATTTATTTTTTCCATATGTAAATATCTTAAGTTTTATGAAATGATTGTCAAGACTGAAAAAAATAAACCTGTCAAGATTTTTAAAGATAACATCTAAAAAAAAATTTAAACCAAGATATATTTATCAAATATTTTGTTCTGTTTTTTATTTATATTAAAATTATTTGATTCTAATTTTGGGTGATCAAGTTTAATGAATGTTAAGTGCTTTAATTTTTTTGAATATTGTTTCTATAACTGATAAATAGATATACTACAGATTTGAAACCTGGACTCCTACATCTAATGGTAATTTTTAATTTTTTTACTAACATATGTATTTTTTTCTCCCAGGATTTCTCAGTTTTCTATCTTAGAGCATGGTGCATCTATATCTGTTTCTTTTTTTTTTAAGTTGGAGTCTCACTCTGTCACCCAGACTGGAGTGCAGTGGCCGCTCCTGGCCCCACAGCCTCCACCCGCTGGGCTCCTGCGATCCTTCCACTTCAGCCTTCCTAGTAGACGGAATTACAGGCATGCGCTACCACGCCCGGTTGATTTTTTGATTTATTGTAGAGATGAGGTCTCGCCAAGTTGCCCAGATGGGTCTTGAACCCGCGGTCTCAGGCAATCGTACTCATCTCAGCCTTTCAAGGCGCGGGATTACAGGCTGAGCCAGAGCCTGGCTATATCTGTTGCTGAATAAAAATGGACAAAATAGAAAAGTGAGGATGTTCAGAAAGTTCTAAATTTGGATAGCATTGTTTAATTGTACATATATTTAATACCTGTGGGCAAACATAGCAAAATTAGGATACAAGAATCTCTCCCTAAGCATGGAATTCCAATAAAAGTTTGATATCAAATGAAGTTACTTTGTAGTTCCTTTTGTCAACCAAAAGATTTTGGATTTCATTGTATGTGAGTTGTGAGTAAAAATTCTGGATGGTAAAAAGGTAACTGGGAGTTAAGAATATCTATTTATTTGTTTGTTTATTTATATATTTATTTTTGAGTCAGAGTCTCTGTTGTCCAGGCTGGAGTGCAGTGGCATAATTATGGTTCACAGCAGCTTCAACTTCCCAAGCACAGGGAATTCTTCTGTCTCAGACTCTTGAGTAGCAGGGCCTATAGATGCACACCATCATGCCCGACTAATTTTTTCATTTTTGTAGAGATGAGGTCTCGTTTTGTAGCCCAGGCTGGTTTCAAACTCCTGGGCTTAAGCAATCCTTCTACCTTGGCCTCCCAAAGTGCCATGATTGCATGTGTGAGTCACTGCACCCAGTCAGGAGTTGGGAATATTTAAAAATGAAGTAAATCTTATGGCAGAGAAGGAACACAGGTTTTTATAACAACTGGGAAAATTACTGAGAGATTGGAAAGTTTTCCAGTAACCTCCAGGAGAAAGAGAAAAGCTAACTGATTGAGGCCGCAGAGAGCTGAGGGGGCCTAGAAAATTGGAGAGACCAAGAGATTGGTGGTGAGGTTATGGGGTTCAATTCTGAGTCAAAGAGGGTCATTTAGTTGTAGTCACATACACACATACACAAAGCATATGTTATAGCCGGGCTCGGTGGCTCAGCCTCTAATCCCGCGCCTTTGGGAGACTGAGGTGAGTGGATTGCCTGAGCCTGCAGGTTTGAGACCCGCCTGGGCAGCGAGACCTCATCTCTACAATAAATCAAAAAATCAGCCGGGCGTGGTAGTGCGTGCCTGTAGTTCTGGCTATTTGGAAGGCTGAGGTGGAAGGATCGCTGGAGCCCAGCAGGTCAGGCTGCGGTGGCTGGGAGCAGCCACTGCACTCCAGTCTGGACGACAGAGTGAGACTCCAACTAAAAAAAAAAAAAAAAAAAAAAGCATATGTTGCATGTATGTATGTTGTATGTAGTCACATACACAAAGTATGTGTTGTAGTCACATACACATACACATACACATACACATACACAAAGAGGGTCATTTAGTTGTAGTCACATACACAAAAAAAGATGCTTTGAAGTATTTTTGTTGTCTGCAAGAGAGCAAAAGTAATCGGTAAGCATGTCATTAAGAGGAAAGAAAAGAGGAAGGGAAAGAGGGAGCTTCCAGAAACTTCTAGCATTCATATTATTCCTAAATCATCCTTGTAAATTATATACATTTATATAATCTATGTTTATATAATTTATGAATTACACTAAAGTGTGATTTCTATTATTGTTAATTTAGATGTGTAAAATGCATGCTGAATGTCTTTGTGTAGTATACTTTTTTATTGCTTTGTTTTACAAATGTGATAATTTGTTGTAGTGCTCTCACAGTTTTAGCTATGACATTGTTTTCCCAACTCTGTTATTCTCCCATGGCTTTAGTTTATTGATGGTGAATTATATCATAAGGACTTTTCTGGACCCAAATTCCTGTGATTTGGAGAAAACTAGTATATGTCTGAAGGAAAGTAGGTTTGTATAAAAGGTCTTTAAAGAGTACAGCTGAATATACCAAAACAATTTAGGTTGATTTCTGGTAGCTATAAAATTAATGCACTTTAAAATATGGATATGTCTAACCTACCAACAAATCTTCAAAATTATAATTTCCACCAATTGGATGTTAGGCCAACCTCTACCCTCCCAAGATCAGAGTCTTATCTTAAAAACTGAGATTCTCTGCAAAGAGCCTGGAAAAACTTCCTTTAAGTCCTAGAATATGACGGTGATGGCAACTACACCTTGATGTAATCCTGTGACCCGGGATTCACCAGCCTCAAATATAACTGATCTCATCTTCATAGCCAAATTAATAGGCCTTTTCAGAGTTCTCCAAAACTCCTCAAATAGCACTGAGGGAGCCCTCAGGGTACAGTATACTGAAATGAGTTTACTCATGTTTTCTGTGTTGGTTTTCCCATCCTTGCATAAGTTCTAGCACAGCTGTGGCTGCTGTTGTCCATTGTGAGGTTGGCATTAACTCTGTGAAAGGTACATGCCGCCAACATCACCAGTATGCTCTTGCTTTAAGGATTCTGAGGCTCTAGTCTAAGTGTCTCTGACTTCCCTGACCTTCCCCACAACTGAGTGAGGGTCCTTAACTCCGAGCTATGGGGTCTTGCATACTCGAACACTTGATATTATTCTTGCATACTGGAACACTTGTAATTATTTAGTGATTTCTGTATTTCTTTGTTTGTAAGACATGTCCTGCCCCAACATTTTTAGCATTTACAAATTTGTAATGTTATAACTGAGAAAATCATTTGATGTGGTAATTTTCTTTTTATCATGCAAAAATTATTGAAACAATGGTTTCTGTGTCTTATGACGGAAAGCATCTTACATTTAGTTTTGAATCCTTTTGGGAATGTGATTGGTATGAATGAATGAATTTTTTTTTTCTTTTTTTTGAGTCGGTAACTCACTGTCATCCAATCTGGAGTGCAGTGGCATGATCAGCGTTACCACAGCCTCAACCTACTGGGCTCAGGCAATCCTTCTGCCTCATCCTTCCAAGTAGCTGGAACTACAGGAGGGTACCACCACACCTGGCTAATTTTTTGATTTATTGTAGTGACAAGGTCTTACCAAGTTGCCCAGGCTGGTCTTGAACCCCTGGGCTCAGACAATCATGTTGCCTTCACCTCTCAAAGTACTGGGAGTACAGGCGTAAACCACTGTGTCCGGTGGGGTATGAATTAATTAATTATTCTTTTTAAGTCCCACTTTATTCTTGGCAGTTAGAATCAGGGTTATTTCTCCACCAAATTATGGATAATTTTGCTTATTAAAAGTGCCATGCAATTGTTAATGTACAGACTTGAGGGTTAGAACTGGCTCTTTCTCCAGTCATGCCAATTGAAGTAATACGATATTTGTATACACGTATTTTTGTCTGTCTTCCCTGAAGGCCTATAAACTCCAAGAGGGTTGAAGAAAACTCTTTCATCCTTCTCCAGTAACCAGCACAGCACCCTGGAGGTAGCAAAGGCTCAATAAATATTGAACTTATTGGCTCTTTGACTTGCTCACTCTTCATTTAATCCTAATGACACTTTGAGATAGATAATTAGTTACCTAAGAATAGGAACCACTCATTTATTCAACAAGTATTCGTTGTATGCCCACTGATTACTGTATGAAGTGATCACTGCGTGGAGCTACATATAGTGATGACAGGAGTTCCTCTGACAAGTTTCTGTCACAGTTAAGTGGTCCCAATAATTTCAACAATATGGAGCAAGTGCTTTAATTGAGGCAGGTATGAAATTATACAGCAACGCAAAGATATGAGCTATTCCCTGGAGGTGAATAGAAAAGCTTGACAGAGTGGGGAGCATTGGAGCTGAACCTAAAAGGATGAGTGTTTAATAAATTCATACCCAATCACATTTCTGTGAGAATTTGAAGCAAATTGCAAAATATATACAATGCAACAAAATAAACACTAAAGAGATGAATCAGTGTGAATGGAAAACGAAGTTAGAATAAGTTGGGGTCAGAGGGAGAATCTGAATGAAGAACTACATGCTATAAAGTCCTACGCATTCACTAAAGTCCTATACTGTTGTCTATTCGATTTGATATTATATATATATGCATACATAATGCATACATCCACACATCCACATACATAAAACCATGAGTTCAGGGACTAATAAGACAATCTGTTTTCTGTAATAAATCTAGTGGCTGTATGCAGAATGGATTAAGAGTAGAGTGGGGCTGAGGGGAACAAGATTGGGTGCAAGAAAGTCAAGAAAGGCCTGCATGGTAACTCACATCAATAATCCCAGCACTTTGGGAGACCGAGGTGAGAGGACTGCCTTAGCCTATGGGTTTGAAATTAACCCCGGGCAACTTGGTGTCACCTCATCTCTACAATGAATCAAAAATTAGCTGGGCTTGATGGTGCGTGCCTGTAGTTCCAGCTGTTTGGAAGGTTGAGGTAGAAGGATCGCCTGAGCCTAATAGGTCAAGGCTGCTATGGCTGTGAGTGTGCCACTGCACTCCAGTCTAGGGCACAGAGTGAGACTACAACTCAAAAAAAAGAAAGCCAAGAAAGACAGTCAGGAAGTACTCGGGATGGATCAGTTATGGGTGATGGCAGTGGAAATAATGGCACAGTGAAGTAGGATATTTCAATTCCAGGAAATCAGGATTACTTTTATTTCTGTGGTTTTTTTTTTTCTCAACAGCAATACATTTTTGTTGTTGTTTAGTAGATATTGCAAGAGTACCATAGATCTGATACTCTGGCAATGAATGCACTAAGTTTCAGAACATAACTTCTGACAGTTACCACATAAATCAAAATTGAGTATAGTATGTTGGCTTCATTTGGTGGTACTGCTTAAGAGAGGTGACATTTCTCAAATTAATGTCAACTTTAAGTTCTACCAGACTATCTTGTGTCTGCTTCAATCCACTTAAAATAGATGAATCATTTGGCTTAATCTCTGAAATTAAAAGAGGTACACGCACCTTCAGTTCGTCATAAGAAGCTATGGCTTAGTGATATTAACATTTTCAGGTATAATTTAACTTTTAATACCTTGTTCAGACCTCAGCAGACATCTCTTAAGAGAAACAAAAACATAGATACTGATTATCAGGCACTGTATTAATCATGGTTCTTTAGAGAAACAAAACCAATGGGAGACTGATATAGATATACTGATCTATAGATAATATATCTGTAAATAGAAAGAGATTTATTATAAGGTATTGGCTTATACCATAATGGGGACAGAGAAGTCCCATGGTCTGTCATCTGCAAACTGAAGACCCCAGAAAGCTGGGGTGCAGTGTGAGGGCCTGAGAGTCAGAGAGCCAATGGTGTAGATTCTAGTCTGAATCTGAAGACCTGAGAACCAGGAACACCAAGGGAAAGAAAAGATCAATATTCCAGCTCAAGTTTAGGCAGAGAGAGAGCAGATGCCATCTTCTATATATTTGTCCTATTCAAGTCCTGAATGGATTGGATGATGTCCACCCTCATAGGGGAAGGTTATTTGCTTTACTAAGTCTACTGATTCAAATGTTGATCTCTTTTGGAAACACTCTCATGTACACACCCAGAAAAAAATAACCCAATATCTGGGCATCCTGTAGTTAAGTGGACACAACATTTACTATCGCAGGAGTATATAACAAATAACATAAAGCAACTTCAGATCAGGAATTTTTTGCCTCAAAAATCTGTTTGTCTCAATGCAGTATAGGCCAGAAAGGAGCTGGGTTACAAGTCCTACATAATTCCTTTGGAGCTTTCTAATCATTCCATTTTTTTCCTCAATATTCTGCCTTTGTTCTACCTTACTTTGACACTTTCCTTTATAAATGGGAGTGGGCCTGTACTGAATCTAAATTGTGAAAAAGTTACACAAGGTTTAGAGTGCTAATGACTAGTTAAGCCATTATTTTGAAACAGCAAACAGAAAAGAACATTATGAAAGAAAAATAGGATCGCACAGTAATTTCATGACAAAAGTGCCTCTGTTTAATGATTTGTAAAAGAAGTAGGAAGCATTTTCAGTGAAAACTGCTAATTATTTTGGTTTTCCATAATGAAAACCTGTGATGTTGTTTAAACGACCCTGTTCATTAGTTTACTTGGTGACACTGGTACATTTGTTTGCTTTGTGTATTTTCTCACTTCTCTGCATCAAAATGAGAGTGATATCACAATAAATGAACTTAAAGTTTTCTCGAATTTATGGCAATAATCTCTTGATCATGAGAATCGATAACTTTTAAATTATGTTACTTTAAGATAAGAAGAAATATTCCAGTCACCCTTTGGTTTTGTTGTGCATTCATCATCATGTAACTTGGAAGATGGTTCTTTATTCTGCACTGTTAGAAACATCCACAAATCAAATAATTATTGATATACACTTGGTGACTTATGTCTAGAATAAATTTAAAGGTTACTAAAGAAATTAACCTTGGTACCAATTGTTTTCACCATACTAATGGCTCTTAAGGAATGATTTAACTGTGCATGTCTGTGGCAGGCTGCTCATTGACAGCACTGTTCAATCCAGAAAAAGGACAAGGTTCTAAGGTCAAACACTAGAAATAGCATGTCCTGTCACACTCAAATGAGACAAGTTCAAGACTTTTAGAGCTCAGATTATTCTTAAGTTTGATCAGAATAGGAATTGTGAATTTATGGACCCTCTTTTTTTTGCCCCTTGCCTTCTGTTAGCATTGCCTTTGCCTTCCGCTGATTTATTACTCCTTCTTTTCTCCCCACAAGAGCTTTAGTATGTGGTAGAGATGTTCAGGAGAGGTTTGCTGTTGGGCTCATAAATACTTCCTACCTGATTCCCTGCTGCAGGTTCAGATGTGCTGATCAATCTCCTATCTAGAGGCCAAGGCCTCTGAAGCTGTCCACCAAGTTCTATCTGCCCTCCTCGGCCATTGTCTTGCTCCTCACCCAAGTGAAAGTCAGGTGTGATTCAGCAGATAGTTTCCAGTCTCACAGGGGAGGGCATATCCAGACCTGCCTTGGAAGACACATCAGCCTGGTAACTCTGTGATTCCAGGTGCTTGGACTTGTTTCTTAGCTGGCTAAGCCACACTGACTTTTTGGACTTTATGCTAGAATTTATGTACAAAGAAAAGATCACTTGCTTAGCAGGTCTTTTCAGAAATGGCAATACAATATTACCAACAAAGGAAAAATAAATGTAGATTGTAAATGACTGATTCCCCAGAAGTTGGCTGAATAAAATAGAGATGGAGTATCAAGTATCTGTTTTGGGCTGTGCTCAGTGTTACATATTTTCATAGAAGTCTTTTTGAAGAAATTCTTTTATTTTGTTTTTTTCACTCTGTTCTGCTCTCAGCTAGGCTGCGCACCTCTTGTATTTGCTAGACTGCTTGCTATTTTATGCATTTTGGCATCATCCTAGTAAGCCTGTCTCTGGGAGGTCCAAAGATTTTTGTAGTACAATGGCTGTAACTGATATAGAAGGAAAAGGAACAACTATAAGTTGTGATTTAGCTAATGCATAGAAAAATCTTTAAGTGGAAATTCTATGTCTTGAATATAACAGAAATATAATTTCTTCCTAGGAATGCATTTATTTTTTCCCTCCTCATTATATGTTTACATAGTCACAACAGATGGTTAATGTGATACCTTCCAATTTTGAAACATATACATTGTATTCTAACAAGAGAAGAAAATTTCTTTTTATAGATTTCAAAAAAACGGTGACACTTCCAAGATGTTTTATAGAAACCTTTTTATCTAGTTGACACTAGTTCTTACTGACGTTGTTGAACACAGTATGTGCTGTCTCTCTGATCTGCATTTCTTTGTGTTGGCTTCATTCTTGAGGACATATTCTCTGTACAGTGGAAAACAGCCTCTGCAGCTCGGTTAGATGATCCTTAAGTTAACGATTTTATAGGAAACCTAGTGTTCCTTTACATATAACTTTAGCAAAAATTCTACAGGCATTTTTGATTGTCCTGGCTTGGGGCAAGGGCTCCTTCTTGAAGCTGGCGTCAACCTTACATGAATCATGTGAATGAAAGATTACTACGGAGAAAGTCATTTCCTAAAGGAAAAGCACACTGGGCAGAGAGACAAAGGTCTACTGCAGAGCATATAAAAATTTAGATAACTGACTGGAATGACTGGAGCTAAATGAAATAGGAAAAATTTAAACCTGACTTAGCAACTGATCTGAAGGTGGTCTTGTGCTATATAGTCTGTTTCTGTCCCAAAACCACTCTTAAAGGCTCGCAGTTTTATAAAACTCCAAATAGAAGCATCTCTTTGATTTGATATAAAACCTATAAAAATGATTCCTACTTATATTTACTGAGTAGTTTTGTTTCTCTAGGACAGTGACTTTTGATATGGAAAATAATAGATTAATACTTTAACATTTAGATCACACAGGAATTATTAATTTTGTTTGATCCTTGTTGGGTAAAAAAGTAGACTGATACAAAATGAGAAAATGTGTCTTCACAATTTTCAATAGTGAAAGAGTATAGCCATCTTTATCAGCACTATAAAGGCGGCAAAGGTATAAGCTAGTTAGTAGCTGTTTGCATGTATGAATGTATTTAAATGAATGTTTTAAAAAGTTCTTCTAGATTGTAACCATCCTTGTGGAATCAAGCAACTGCTGCCCCCCCTCCCCACGCACACACATGTATGCCTGCATGGCCCAGAGTAACTGCCTCCTGATTTAATAAGAAAAGGTAGAAAAAAGAAACAGTTTTGTATTCAGTGCTCTGAGAGGGGTTGACTGGGTCAGGAGGATAAGGTCAGATAGTGACTTAGAGGGGTGTGGGTGTGAGGGGGAAGGTCAACTTTCTGACCCTTCAACAATGTCTCCATAACTCCCAGGAGTCATAGGTGCACAGTTTGAAAAGTACTGACATAAAAATCAATGGTGGAATTGAAATCACTTTATAACATGACCCACAACTAATTCTGTCAGATGGATACTTATCTATGTTTTGCATTTTTGTGACCATAAGGGGGATATTGAAAATATTCACAAGTGATGTGATATTGGCACGTGACCCACACTAACAAATCAGAGGGGGTTCCAGTGGTAAACTTTTGGAATGTCTTATAGGTAGGCTTCAGCTGAATATCAACCTTGTAATCTATATGCAAAGCTACTAAGAATTCCTACTAATAAATAGTTTTTTATCTGCCAAGATACATACCCCAGTTCTATTTCAGTCTATTTCATTTATATCAAAGTTATTTCTGATAAAAATTTAATTGAGAATTTTCTACCTATTGAAAACACATCTCGGCCAGGCTTGGTGGCTCAGCCTGTAATCCCAGCATTTTGGGAAACCAAGACGAGTGGATTGCCTGAGCCCCTGGGTTCGAGACTAGTCCAGGCAACTTGATGAGACCTCAACAAAAATAAAATAAAATAAAATAAAATAAACAATTAGCTGGGCATGGTAGCGCACACCTGTAGTTCTAGCTACTTGGAAAGCTGTGGTGGAAGGATTGCTGGAGCCCAGCAGGTCGATGCTGGGGTGACCATGAGTGTGCCACTGCACTCCAGCCTAGGCGACAAGAATGAGACTCCAACTCAAAAAAAAAAACAAAAACAAAAAACAAAAAAACACTCTCTAATTGCTATTATTCTACTTAAGTACTGTGTCTTCTTGGAACATTAACTATCTAACTAACTAACTAACTTATTGTTTAACATTAAGTCCGTAATATTTGGTGGGCTCTTACCGTGGGCCAAGCCAAATGTTGGTCTCTGGATATACAATAGAAAGAATAAATTCAATGCTCCAATGAGCCTTATAACTTCATTGGGGAGATGGATAAGAGACAATTCCAAAGCTGAGTAATACATTTGGCTTGGGAAAATCCAAGGAACTATGAAAGCAATGGAGAGTGTCATATAATATACACCTGAGATTAAAGGAAGACTTCCTGGAGGAGGTGTTAACTGAACTGTGACTGAAGAATGCATTAAGAGGTGAGAAGTATGGGGAAAAAGGACAATGGGAAGAGAATGGTTCAGCATGTGTAAAGTTCCAGAAATAAAAAGATCAGAAGATGTTCAATGATCTAAAAGTGATTTACAATTACTTGGGTGTCCTATTTATTGTCCTCTGATATGAAAAATGAGAAAACAATCATATTTAAGCTTCCCACTTATTTCTTCTATGCCATAATATTCATTGTTTTTTTCACTTGAAATGTTTATAACTTTTCTGATGCAATTCAATTTGCCCTAGGTTCTTATATTTAGATGAAGTATTGCTCACCACCAGTGTGCAGTAGAGAGTAGCCTGTGAAGATAAAAAAGAAGCAATTGGCCTAGACACCCATCAAAGGTGGATTGGATAAAGAAAATGTTGGGCTATTATGTAACCATTAGGAAGAAGGATATCGTGTCCTTTGAAGCAACATGGATGCAGCTGGAGGCTATCATCCTAAGTGAATTAACACAGAAGCAGTAAACCTAATATCACATGTTGTCACTTATAAATGGGAGCTAAACATTGGGTATGCACAGACCTAAGGATGGGAACTATAGATACTGAGGATTCCTAAGGAAGGGAAGGAAGGACAGGGGCAAGGATTGGAAAACTGCCCATTGGTTACCATTCACTAGCTGGGTGACAGGTTCAAAAGAAGTTCAAACCTCACCATCATGCAATATACCTATGTGACAGCCTGCATGTGTACCCCTTGAATCTAAATTTTAAAAAATTCTTCTAACTTTTTCCTGCTGATTTGTTCTTCCAAGTCTTTGCTTATACTCTCTTTGACTGAGGTTGCCCTTTCTCTTCTCATTCACCTGGAATATCAACACACCTTCTGGAATTTGAATGAAATGTTTTAAATCTTATTAGAACTTCATGGCCTCTCCAGATAGAGCCTCCTACTGTATCCAGTGCACAACTTCCTCTTATTAGCTATAATTCTTTATGTATCACTTGGCCTGTAAATTACCTGAGTGTCGAGGCATTATCATTCCACTATTGGGATCTTGAATAGCATCTGTCACAGGCTCTTTGTAGGGGCTCCTTTTGAGATTTGGTGTATATACATAAGGTTTACTATACAAATGTGAATCTGTACTGCTTTATTACTTTCTTCCAATGTCTCAAATAAACTAGATTGGGGAACAAGGCCTGGGTCAGAAAGTTTATAAGAGAGTTCCTACTTTCTACGCATTGAATTGGAAATAGGATTTGTACTGCAGAGCTGACCTCACTTTATTATCAGTCACAGGCAACCTGGCAATAAATGATGGAGGTGGACACTCGAAGAAAGTCCATAACATAGGGTAGGAAATGAGGTACCAACTTCCTGCCTTTAAGGTCCAGTAGCCCTGCCTACCAACAAAACAAGGGTCAGTGAATGTAAAGCTGACCATCCATCCTTTCTTTATAAGCTAAAGTGATCATTTGCTAATACATTTTTTCAGTTTTTAAGATTTATGTAAATGAAACCCTATTGTATATGTGACTATGCATACTCGGTAACTCTGAGAATCTGCACATTCTGTTTAAGTTCTATAAAGGCCAAATGACTAATTGAAATGGTGTACAATAATTGATAATTTGACCTGATGATTGTAAAGTACCGTTTAAATCTAAGAATCTATGTTTCTTTGATCTTTGACATTTATTTCACCTGAAATTATTCAATATTCTTGGGATCTGGTGGATCTGGACCAGGGAATATTCTAGTTCACAGAAAATGGACTGATCCTATGAGGAAATACTTTTGCTCTTAAGTTGTTTTCTTTCACTCAATATTTGGCCATGTTTCAAGGTGGGAACAAGTAACCAAACATTATAGGTACCAGTACGTATGCTTGATTACTAAAGAAGCTCTTCAAAGTTCATTTTAATTAGTTAAAAGCTGTGATTCCTTTGATGTATTGTCTGTGGTCTGGTTATCATTGAGCTATAAGATTAAAACTTTAGTTAATTTGTTTATTTGATATGATCTCTATAAACTATAATTGTTAGATCACATCTATCATAATTTTAGAAACTGGATTTTGTGTCTGAAAAACATAGAGAAGTATTTTATTTAAAAAAAATTTTTTTCTTTATTTCAATAGGTTTAAGGGTCACACATAGTTTTTGGTTACATGGTTGCATTGTACAATGGTGAAGAAGTCTGGATTTAACTGTATCCACCACACCCGCCTGTGTCCATTTTACCCAACAGGTGATTTTTCATCCCTGCACATCTTTTCCCCCTTCCCCACTTCTGGATCTCCAATGTAATTTTTAAAATATAGCTGTGTAGCAAGCATACTTTTGTTCATTCATTAGTTTAGTTTTAGCTCTTTAAATTAGAAAGAATTGATGGGTACTGAAGAAAATTATGGGGTATGATGGAGGGTACCCAAACCAACACTTGGTGTTTGCCTCTGTTTTTTACTAAAAACAGTTTCAGTCTTGATGTTTCAAAGTTTATTTTTATTTTCTAGATTAGAAAATATAGTTTATTTAAAAGTAAATTAGAGAGAAGAGAGAAGAGAGAGAGAGAGAGAGAGAGAGAGAGAGAGAGAGAGAGAGAGAGAGAAAGAGAAAGAGAAAGAGAAGATTCATCTCTCAAGGTGGGAGAGGGGGCCAAAGCCAGGAAGCATGGTGACAAGAGTCTAGCAAGGCAATGGCTCAACGTTTATTTTAATGTAATTTCTTACTATAACAGTTGATATTTTTCTGGTATCACTAATGCAATTCTCCATGGAAGTAGTTCTAGATTTGTTGGTATATTATTGTAAACAGAATAATATAGAGCTCAGATAGGATGACAAAGACACACCACATATCTTGGCTTAAACCTGTAATAACCATGTTCCATAGGAAATAGGTAAAGTATTACATAGACTTCAGCTCAAGTTAAACAAATATTTTGTTTCAGTTTCTGGTCATTGACATTCAGCAAATTTGTGGTGATAGAATTAAACAGAGTTTGGTGATAGAATTAAACAAGCATTGTTGAGAATTAGATCACCTCATAAAGTTCTAGGCTCTTGTTTTCTATTTTTGAAAAATGTTCATGTAAGTAATATTTTTCAGGAATATGAAAAACTCTTTGGCTTGTTATCTTTGTTGTATTCTATTCCACATGACTTTATCTATTTAATTTATTTATTTATGAATGACTCTTTTGAAATTGCTCCAACAAAATTGTCAGGTAAGACTTTTTAACAGATTGATAATAATCAGTAGGAAGAAATATTTTTGAGTGCATGTATCTTTGCTCTGTTCTTACATTTGTTTAATTAAGAAAATATCTATTATGAAATATAAGACACAGATAAAAGCAAGAAACATCAAAGTATAGTATAATGGATTGTTATAAAGCATATATCTCTGTAACACATCCCAGGTCAAAAATTAGAACATCAACAGCTTTCAGAAAGCCCCATCCCCCAGATATCCCCTTATCCTAGCTAGTGGATATCACTATATTGATTTCCATGGTTAAAATACCCTTGCTCTTCTTCATTGTTTAGTCACCTAATGTATTCATTTCTAGACAATATGGTTTTTGAAATTTATGTAAACAGACCATGCTATGTGTCATATTTTTGTGCCTTTATTTTACTTAATATCATGTTTAAGAATAATTTATCTTTTACCTCGTTTTGAGAAATTTTAATTGTCTTCCAAGTGAAATAATTGTTAGGATTTCTTGAGATTTACTCTTATTTACCATTAGTCATCACTTGTCTCATCTCTTCTTCCAAACTTTTGTGACTGTATTCGATAGTTTTAATGTACAATTACAGATAGATTCTCATTTACTTGCCATGATCTTGTTTCATTTGTAGATTTTTTATTGCAGTTTTTTTCTGGCTCTTGGATTATCATATAAATTTATAGACTGCAAAGATTTTGAGCAGAAGGGAAATAAATAGATGTTGCCCTTTAGAATGATTGAATAAACTTACTAGAGAAGCATATGGTATGAAGTATGGCATGAAAGGAGCTGACGGATAACGACAAGTTTTCAGGGAATAGGATGTCTGTTTACGGTTTCAAGAGGAGAATCAACAAAGAAAGAAAAACAGTTGGCATCTTCATGTTTAATAACCTTTTGGTTTTGTTGCTTGAAGAATTCAGCACTCTGACAAAACAATTGCAAACTAATGACAGTGCTAGAGAAATAAGTAATTTTGATAGAAAGATTTTCTATCCAGAATTCTTTCAGATGAGAATGTTATTATATCTGGAGCCTAAATATATATGTTATGGAAAAAGAGTAAGAAAAGTTTTTTATATTTTCTTTTTAACTAGAAATATCCTATTGTTGACTGCAACTTGACTCTGCAAATCCATAAATGTTTTACTCTCCATATTTCAATGCTTACTGTGGAATCTCAGCATAAAGATTTGGCTGCCACTTTATTCACTGAAGTCAGTGATAACAGTATGGTTGGAAAATCAGTGGGAAAATTCAGGGCAAAATGAGATATGAGATTCCACTAAAATGAAGTTATTTAAATTCCTACTTGATCTCTTTATTCCCTATGATGCTATACACCCATTCCTTCAGGTCAGAATTAAGGAATCATCCTGGACTCATCTAGTTTATTTTACACATATTACAAACAAGCAAATCTATTGCTTCTTTTTTTTTTTAACATCTCATTATTGCACCTACTGTCTTTCCTCATTGCCACTGACTTATTTGAAGCAAGCATTTCTTATCAATTGATTGGAACTTTTTCCTTTTTTTTTGCCACTTGTTTTCTAGACATTTTCAGAGGGAAAATTCTGAAATGAATCCTAGCTTGTCACTTATGTGTTTAAAATCAATGTTTCCTGTATAAATTTTCTCTTCACCTTTAGGGTAAAGTCCAATTTCAATCCCCTCAGCAGCACAAACAAGACTCATCTCTTTCTATTTCCCCTACATGTGCTTGTCAGCCATATCAAAGGACTTATGCTGTGGTCTTTCTTGTCCTCCTGCCATTGCATTTCCCCTAGAGCGTCCTCACCCTTCTTTTTTTGCTTGGCTAACTCTCACTTAGTATTTAAGGAGAGATCAAGTATCTTCAAGGTAAAACTTCTTCGAACTGCTGAGATTGTCTTAGGAGAGGCCTCTTTTGCAACCATATTTCAATTATAGCATCGTTTACAAAATTATTGTAACTGGGGGTTCCTCTTGTCTGTCCCTGCTACTTATATGTGATCTCCTTGAAGTCAGCCTGTATACCCAGTGTTAGGATCCTGTATAAGGCATAGCAGATGCTCAGTATTATACATGCAGGAGTCTGGTGAGGCATGGAAGCAGAAACATACCCAAACATGAGGAGCAGACCTTCCCAACGAGATGGCTGGGGGCCCTAAAGCCCCTTTGGAAATGAGTCTTCATTTCAATGATCCCGATTCTCAGAAACTTTAACCCTGTTTTATTTATTTTTTCTTTTTTCTAAACATAGGCATTCGTTTTCTGGTTCTACTTAATTTACTTAAACTGGATCATCAGCTCAAGCAGTTGCAATTGAAATTGTTGAAATTCTTAAGGTATTTAGAAGTAAACCTTATTTTTATATACAACATGCTCAAGCTTTGCAATAGGCTTACATATGATAAATGATCTTTATTGTGGAAAATATTAGAAAAAATTTTTTTATAATCAATATTTTTTATTATGATATTGTGGGGTACAGTTAAGGGTTAGGTATACAAATATGCTTCGTTCAGTCACCCTTGTTGATAAGAGGTGTCTCCCCGAGAAAATATTTTAACATTATTTCATAAGTAACTATCATGAGTACATTGTAATTTCACTATCTCTTACATCAATATATAGAATCATACAATATTTTTAAGATTTTATTTTCATAATTTTCAATTTTCATTTTTAAGATCTTGTTTTCATAATTTTCTTGTTTTCATAATTTTCAACATTTTTAAGATCTTGTTTTCATAATTTTCAATGTTATAAATAAATGAGGCTTGCACTTTGATCTATAAGAGCCAGAATACACTTTCTCTAGAAATTAGTATTGAAATTCATTATATGGGTATTTTCCTTTTTTCAGTCATGCAAATGTTTGCCTTCTAATTTTTAAATATTTTACTGAATTGTCACTTTTGTTGCACATTCATATGCAGTTTGCTTAATTTTAGAAAAATTACTTTTTCTAAACATTAAAAAATCTTATAAGCCAAATTTAGATTTGTTTGGCTTTTCTAATTAACTTTTGTTAAAACTATTAATAATAGCAAAAAACTCATGCAAAGTACTGTGGAGATATAAAATTAAAATTATTTTTATTTTCTGTTAAAGAACATGATCTGTTCTTTATTTTAGGATCTTCCATTTTGTTTAATTCTTCCAGTACATTTTGCATCTTGCCTAAATTAAATTGTTTTAACAAAAGTTGGTAATGCCACCAGATTGGTTGTGAGGTTAAATTTACATGTGTTTCAATGAAATGTTTCCTCTTTGGTCAGATTAAGAAATGTCTTGAAATACTTGCAGGAGTAATTTTCACAAATTTATTAGGTCAGGCATGGTGACTCATGTCTATAATCCCAGCACTTTGGTAGGCAGAGGTGAGCGGATTGCTTGAGCCCAGGAATTCAAGATCAACTTCAGTAACACAGTGAGATCTTGTCTCTACAAAAAAATAAAAAATTTAGCCAGGCATGGTAGCATATGTCTGAAGTCCCAGCTACTTGGGAGGATAAGACAGGAGGGTTGAATGAGCTCAGGAGGTTGAGGCTGTGGTGAGTTGTGACTGCACCACAGCACTCCTGCCTGGATGACCAAGTGAGACCACTACAATGACCTTCAGGTGTTTTCTTACTGATACTCTGTCTAGATGACCTAATCATTGTTGAAAGTGGGGTTTTGAGGTTTCCTATTATTATTGTATTGCAGTCTGCCTCTTCCTTCAGATCATTTACTGTTTGTTTTATATGTTTAGGTTCTCCAGTGTTGAGTACATATATATTTATAATTGTTATTCCTTCTTAGTGAATGAACACCTTTATGTAACAAGTTTCTTTGTCTCTTTTTATAGTTTTTGACTTAAAGTCTATTTTTTCTGATACAAGTATAGCTACCCCTGCTCTCTTCCAGTTTCAATTTGCATGGAATACATTTTTCCATTATTTAACTTTGTGTTATTACTAGTAAAGTGAGTCTCTTGTAGACAGCATATGGTGAAATCTTGTTTTTGAAAAAAAATCTTTTTGCCACTCATGTCTTTTTATTGGAGAAGTTAATCCATTTACATTAAAAGTCATTATTAAGGACTATTACTGCCATTTAAAAACTTGTTTTGTAAATCCTTTGTTTCTTCTTTTAAATATTTTAAAAAATTTAAATATATGGGGTTTAATTTAGGGTTAGGTATACAAATGTTCATTAGGCAGGTACCCTTGTTGATGAGGTGTACCCCCCCTTTCCTGGCAGTTTTTCACTACAGCCATTCCTGCTCCCACCTTCCCTTGGCAGTTTCCCACTACTGCCAATTCCTTTCTTATAGTATTACGATAGTTGGCAAGGTCCACTTATGAGTAAGAACATGTAATACTTGGTTCTTTGTTTCTGTGATAAATCATTTAGTATTATAGCCTCTAAGTCCATCCAGTTGCTGCAAAGTTCATAATTTTGTCCTTCTTTATGGCTGTGTAATATTCCATCATATATATGTACCACATTTTTTTATCCAGTCCTCTTTTGATGGGCAGCATGGTTGGTTCCATGTTTTTGCTATTGTAAATAATGCTTCAATAAACATGTGCTTGCAGGTATTTTTTTCATAGAGTGATTTGAGTTCCTCCAAGCATAGAGGTGAGTGGATTGCCTGAACCGGTGGGTTCGAGACCCACCTGGGCAACTTGGCAAGACCTCATCTCTACAATAAATCCAAAAAATTAGCCAGGTGTGGTAGCGCGTGCCTGTAGTTCCAACTACTTGGAAGGCTGAGGCAGAAGAATCGCTGGAGCCCAGCAGGTCAAGGTTGCGGTGGCCAGGAGCGGCCACTGCACTCCAGTCTGGGTGATAGAGTGAGACTCCAACTCAAAAAAACAAAAAAACAAGCATACTCCCAGTAGGGGGATTGCGAGGTCATATGGGAGATCGATTTTTAGATTTTTTAGGCATTGCCACACTGTTTTTCAGAGAGACTATGTGAGTTTACACTCCTACCAACAGTGTAGAAGTGTTCCCTTTTCATAGCATCCTCTCCAGCATGTGTTGTTTTTTGAATTATTGATGATGACCATCCTGACTGGAGTTAGGTAGTATCTCAGTGTGGTTTTAAATTGCATCTGTTTGATGACTAGTGAGGTTGAGCATTTTTTCATGTATCTGTTGGCTGCTTGTATGTCATCTTTTGAGAAGTGTCTATTCCCATCTTTTGCCCACTTTCCTTTTGGCATATTTGAGTTCTTGTAAATCCTAGATGTTAGGCCTTTGTCAAATATACAGTTGGAAAATATTTTTCTCCATTCTGTGGGCTGTCTCTCTACTCTCTTGATGGTTTCTTTGGTTTTTCAGAAACGTGTCAGTTTGATGAGATTCCACTGGTTTATCTGATCTCTTATGGCATGGGCACTTGGGGTTTTGATCAGGAATTGGTTGCCAGTTCCAATTTCCTTAAGGGGTCTCCTGTGTTTTCTAAGGTTCTTATATTTGAGGTTTTACGTTTAGGTCTTTGATCCATTTAGAGTTGATTTTTGTGTATGGTGATAGATAGGGGTCTTGTTTTAATCTTCTGCATGTGGTCAGCCAGTTTTCCCAGCACCATTTACTGAATAGATTCTCCTCTCCCCAGTGGTTAGTTGTGAAGGCTTTGTTGAAGATGAGTTGGTTGAGAAATTGAGGTTTTGCTTCCAGAATCTCTATCTTGTTCCATTGGTCTATATGGCTGTTTTTGTACCAATACCAGGCTGTTTTGATTATTGTGGCTTTATAGTAAAGCTTAAAGTCTGGAAATTGTGATGCCATCCACTTTGTTTCTTTAGCTGAGGGTTGTTTTGATGATTTGTGGTCATTTATTTTCCATATGAGTTTCTTTATTGTAGTTTCAAGGTCTGAGAGGAATGCTACTGGTAATTTAATAGGTATTGCATTAAATCTGTTGATTGCCTTGGGTAGGATGGACATCTTAACAGTGTTGATAATTCCAATCCATGAGCATGGAATATTTTTCCATTTGTTTGTGTCATAACTTCTCTGTGTCCATTTGTGTCATTTGTGTCCATTTGTGTTCATTTGTTTGTGTCATAACTTCTCTGGTTATGGAGATACCAAGGTATTTCATTTTTTTTGGTGGTTATTGTGAATGGGATTGTGCTTTTTATTTGGGTTTCTGTTTGTTTATTGTTAGTGTATAGGAATGTGACTGTCTTTTGCACTTTTATTTTATATACTGAGACTTTACCAAAATTCTTTATCAGCACAAGGAGGTTTTTGACAGATTCTCTTGGGTTTTTGAGGTATAGAATCATGTCGTCTGCAAAGAGAAATAACTTAACGTCCTCTTTTCCTATTTGAATACCCCTGATTTCCTTCTCTTATCTGATTGCTCTAGCTAGGACTTCCAATACTATGTTGAACAGGAGGGGCGAGAGTTAGCATCTTTATCTTGTTCTGGTTTTCAGGGGAAATGGTTCCAATTTCTGTCTGTTTAGCAGTATGTTGGCTGTGGATTTCTTGTAGATGTTCTTCATATTTTGAGGTATGTTCCATCTATGCCTAGATGTTCGAGGGTATATTTATCAAGAAGGGGTGCTGAATTTTATCAAAAACTTTTCCTGTGTCTAATGACATAATCATGTGGTTTTTGTGGTTACATCTGCTGATGTATTTAGTTACATTTATGGTCTTATGGATGTGGAACCAACCCTGCATCCTGGGGATGAAGCCTGCTTGTTCATGGTAGATGATTTTTGAAATGTGTTTTTGGATCTGGTTTGCTAGAATCTTGTTAAGAATTTTAGCATTTATGTTCACCAAGGATATTGACCTGTAGCTCCCTTTTTTTGTTAGAGCTTTACCCAGTTTGTGTTCAATGTGATGTTAGCTTCACAGAATGATTTGGGTAGAGTTCCATCTTTCTTGATTGCCTGGAATATTTTCAAGAGGATTGGTATCAGCTCCTCCTTGTATGTTTTGTAGAATTCTGCTGAAAATCCATCTGGTCCAGGGCTTTTATTTGTAGGTAGTTTTCTTATGACCTAGTTGGTTATCTGGTTGGTTATTGGTCTATTTAGGGTCTCCATTTCTTCTTGTTCAACCTGAGCAGCTTGTGTGATGTAAGAAACTCCCCCATTTATTTAGGTTTTTAAGTTGTTTCCATACAGGTGCACATAGTAATCTCTGATAATCTTTTGTATTTCTTTGGGATCAGTTGTGAATTGATCTTTTTTTTTTTCTGATTGTTTATTTGGGATTTTTCTCTCTTTTTCTTTAGTCTAGTTAGGGGTCCTTTTTATTCTTTCAAAAAACCAGCTTTTGGTTTTATTTTTTTCTTTGTATTATATTTTTGTCTTCTATGTCCCGAATTTGGGCTTTTATTTTGGTGATGAGGATTCTTCTGCTGAAGTTAGGGTTTTTGTGGTCTTGCTTTTCCAGCTTTCTTAGGTGATTTGTTAGGCTGTTAACTTGTGATCTTTCCATTTTCTTCATGCGTGTTAATAGAGATAATTCATCTCTCAATACTGTTTTCATGGCATCCCAGAGATTTTGGTAAGATGTTTCTCCATTTTCATTTTTTTCCAGGTATCGTTTAATTTCTGTTTTGATATCTGTGTTTATCCTGGAGTTGTTTAGCATCATGCTGTTTAGTGTCCATATCTTTGTGGGTTTGGGGGGAAATCTGTTGGTGTTGGTATTTATTTTTATTCCTCTGTGGTCTCAGAAGATGCATGGCAGGATTTCAATCTTATGAAATTTGCATATGCTTGATTTATAGCCAAGGATATGGTCAATCTTAGAGTACATTCCTTGAGGTGATGAGTAGAATGTGTAGTCCATGGTTGTTGGGTGGTGTGTTCTGTAGGTATCAAGTTCATTTGGTCAAGCGTCATATAAATTTGTGGATCTCCTTGTTGACTTTTTGTTTTTATTGTCTGTCTAGGGCTGTTAATGGGGTGTTGAAGTCCCCAGCTATGATAGTGTTTGAGTCAATATCTTTTTTTAGTTTGCCTAGAAGCTGCTTTATGAAAATTGGTGCTCCAATGTTGGGTGCATATATGTTTAGGATAAATATTTCTTGTTTATGAATTGAACCTTTTATCATTATTTAGTGGTCTTCCATATCTTTTTAAATTTTTGATAGCTTAAAGGGTATTTTGTCTGATATTGAGATCATGACTCTTATTTTCTTTTGTGTACAACTTGTCCGAAATTTTGTTTCCCATCCTCTTACTTTGAGTCTATGAGTGTCCCTTCTGGTGAGATGAGTCTCTTGGAGACAATATATTGCTGCCTCATGATATTTTATCCATTTTGCCATTCTGTCTTTTCAGTGGTGCATTTAGTCCATTCACATTCAGGCTAATTATAGAGATGTGAGAGTTTATCCCTGTCATGAAGTTTTTATAGAGTTTTTTTTGTTTTTGCTGCTGTTTGTTTATTTGCTTGTTGTCTTTCTTTTGATTTTTGGGTTGATTCATGTGTGTTTTCAATCTTTGTCCTGCATATTTGGGAAGAACATTGACATTCTTTCTTCCTTTCTTCTACTTAATACTTTCTTAAATGTTTCTTAAATGTAGAGCTGGTCTGTAGGCAGCATAAATTCTTAGAGACTGAATGTCTGGGAAGAATTTAAATTTTCCATCACTGATGAAACTTAGCTTAGCTGGGTAGGTAATTCTTGGTTGAAATTGCTTTTCTTTGAGAGCTTTGAAGACTAGGCTCCAAGCTTTCCTATCCCAAAGTGTTTCTATAGATAAGTCTGCTGCTATTATAATTGGTCTTCCCCAGTAGGTAGTCTGACCTTTTCTCTCTTGCTGCTTTTAGGATTTTTCCTTTATACCTACTTTGTGTAGGTGAATTACTATGTGTCTAGGAGTTGGTCTTCTCATTTGTTGTCTTGTAGGGATTCTCTGAGTCTCTTGTGATTGAATGGTTGTGTCACTGATAAGATGAGGAAAGTTTTCTTGGATAATTTCATGGAATGTTTGTTCCAGGATGCTGTCTGTCTTGCCATGTGCCTCAGGGATTCCAATTAATCTTAGGTTTCACATCTTGAAATAATCACTCATCTCTTTTAGACTTTGTTCTGTCTTTTTAAGCTTCTTTTTTATGCTTTTAATAGTTTGAGTTGGTTCTATATTTTGGTCCTCAAGTTCTGAAATTCTTTCTTCTGCTTTATTCTGCTTTCCATGCTTATCAGTTTGTTATTTATTTAATTCACTGTATTCTTTATTGATGCTATCTCAGTTATCAACTTCTTCATTCTTTCCTCTTGTCTCTCCTCATTTCTATTTATTCTCTTTATTAATATCTTGATATCTGGGTTTGTGGTTTGGACCAGTCATTCTGAGGGCTCTTCATTGTTGGAGTTTCGAAGACTGTATTCTCAGTATTTGACCTCCCAAGGGTCTGTTTGAGACTCATATTCTTTCTTTGATTTTTCTTCATTAGTGTAGGTTTCCCCCCGCCAGCGCCTTTTTTTTTTTAACCTCTTCTTTAATTGTGTTGTTCAGTGATGGAAGGATAGCTTTTATTTTGTTTGCTCAATCTCCTATTTTTTCTTATGTAGATTCTCTGGTTTTGTTCGGTTCTGAAGCTGACCTGGGGGTGGGGTTTGTGCTTTTTGCAGTTTTAAGATTTAATTAAGGGGGGAGCTGTGATTCAGAAGCTATCTGCAGATCCCAGTATCTGCTGATAGGTATGTGAGCCCCCTGGAACCCACTTCCCACTGTCTTACAATCTGTCAATCCAGTGTGGGTGTCTGCTTGTCCCCTGAAAGCAAAATGAGATAAGAAAGGGAAAAGAATGGAAGAAGGAAATAGGAGGATGATAGGGAGGTGGAGAGAGAGAAGAAGAGGGTCAACCAACAGGTGTACCAACTAATGATATACAGAAAGACAAACAATGCCTGAAAAAACAAAAAAGACAAAAACATACTGACAATTATACAAACAAACAACCCCCCCTCCGTTGGTGTACTGTCCCTCAAAAATACCCATATATAAAAAGAAAATCTAAAAAAAAAAAAAATAACAGAAACAAAGCAAGGACAAAAACGTAAACAAAAACAGAAAGACAGAGAGAAGAAAGAAAGCCAATTCTAAAACTAAAGCAAACAAGAAGAAAAAAACTCTCTGTGGCTGTTTCTTTGGCTCTAGGATCCTTTCAGGCCTTCACCTTAAGGAGTGACTCTTGTCTGTAGTCCCTCCCTTTCACTCTCAGTGCAGGCTGATAGGGTCAGATGCCCCATGGACTACTGTGGGAGGAGAATGGATCAGATCCAGATTCATCCTACTCACTGCTGCTGCTGTTGCCGTCTCCCTTTCAGATTTGATGTGTCTCTGCCTGTTCCAGATGGGGGAAGGGCATCTGTCTCTCCAAGTCTGATGAGAAGATAGCCTCTGGGTCCCAAGATGGAGGCTGGGAAGAGCTGGATGGGTCAATGTAGGTCTCTGCCTGGTCCCAGAACTGAGAAGATGATGCCCATCGCCATCCCATCACTGGCGTTGGAGCTTTATTCCAGATTTCCACAACCTGCCACCTCCTGCTTGTGCCCAATCTGCTACTGCAGGTGATCATGTGGTCCAGGTACCAGGTGGTGAGGGGCAGCTGTTCTCTGCTGCCTCCTCTCAAGAAAGCCCCAAGAATAGATGTTTCTGTGCTCCTGGGTCTCCAGTCTCGGAGTGGTAGTGGGTTGTAGTCAACTCCGGAGGAGAGCCCTGGGCACATGAACCTGAGTCTTCCTTCAGACAGACTTTCGCTCACCCACCGACACATCCCCACTCAGGCAGAGTCTTTATGGACATTCGCTTTAGAGGAGACTCTCACAGTCTAACTTGTTCCGTTGCCATCTGCCCCAGAAACTCCAGTCCTTTGTTTCTCTCCTCCTCTCTTGCTGTCTTTCTTTATGGTTTGATAATTTCTATGGTGGTATAATTTTATCTTTTCTTTTTATATTTTGTGAAACTACTATAGGTTTTTGCTTTGTGGTTACCACGAGGCTAACATAAATCATCTTTTTTTCTTTTTTTGAGTTGGACTCTCATTCTGTCATCCAGACTAGAGTGCAGTGGCATGCTCCTGGCCACCTCAGCCTTGACCTGCTGGACTCTGGGATCCTTCTGACTCAGTCTTCCAAGTAGCTGGAACTACAGGTGTGTGCTACCACGTCCAGCTAATTTTTGATTTATTGTAGGGATGAAGTATTGCCAAATAGCTCGAACCCGCAGGCTCAGGCAATCCACTCACCTCAGCCTCCCAAAGCGCTGGGATTACAGGCTGAGCCACCGAGCCTGGCCAACATAAAACATCTTATCCTTATAAACTACTTTAAGTTGATGACGACTTACCTTTAATTGCATATAAAAACTCGACATTATCACAACTTTTCTCTTACCTTTTAGAATTTTAATGTCAAGATTTACATTTGTTTTTGTAGATTATATCCCTAACAACTTAATGTAGCTACAGTTGTTTTTAATAGTTTTGTCTTTTAATCCCTTCCCCCCACCCCAGGGGTAAAATTGCTTTACAGACCAACCTTAAGGTATTAGAGAATCCTCAGTATGACTACCATTAAATTTTTTAAAAACTTTCTTTTTTTGTTATTAATTAGCAGCTTTTCTTTTCAGCTTGAAGAACTCTTTTTAGCAATGTCTATAAAGGAGGCTGAATGGTGATGAATTCTCTTAGCTTTAGTTTGTCTGGTAAAGTTTTTATTACACTCTCATTTCTGAAGGATGACTTTACAGAGTAAAGAATTAGTTGGAATTTTTTTTTTCTTCATCGCTTGAATATATCACCCCACTCTGTCTTGGACTGCAGGGTTTCTGCTGAGCAGATCTGGCTTAGACATCATTTTTTTTTTTTTAACCAATCATATTAGCATGACTTTGCTAGGCTTGCCTGGGCAATCTTTTAAGTCAATGATTAATATGGAAGGTTATTTATTTTCTTTACTTAAGTTACATATTGTATTTTTTACAACAGGTTTAAATCTCAGTAATTTTATTTTTTTATTTTAAAGATGTGGGGTACAATTCAGGGTTAGGTATAAAATGTTCATTATGCAGGTACCCTTATTGAAGAATTGTGTTCCTCGCATCTCTTGACAGTTTCCCTCAACGGCCAACCCCCCTCCCCCAGCAATTTCCTACTACCGACATGCCCTTTTTAAAAGTATTATAATAATTGTTCAAGGTCCACTTATGAGTTGAACAGAGAACATATGGTACTCTGTTCTTTGTTGCTGTGATAGATCACTGAGCAAGATAGACTCTAAATCCATCCAAACTGCTGCAAATTTCATGTTTGTCCTTCTTTATGACTGCATAATATTCCATTGTGTATATGTACCACATTTTAAAAATCTAGTCCAATTTTGATGGGCAGCATGGTTGGTTCCATGTTTGTGCTATTGTGAATAGTGCTGCGATAAACATGCATGTGCAAGTGTCTTTTTTGTAGAATGATTTGAAGTTCCTCGGATATTTTCCCAATGGGGGATTCCTGGGTCATATGGAAGGTCAATTTCTAGTTCTTTCAGAAATTGCCACACTGTCTTCCAAAGAGGTTGCACTAGTTTGCATTCCCACCAGCAGTGTAGAAGCATTCCTTTTTCTCCACATCCTTGCCAGCATCTGTTGTTTGTTTTATCAATGATGGCCATTCTTACTGGGGTTAGGTGGTATCTCAGTGTGGTTTTGATTTACATTTCTCTGATGATTAGTGAGGTTGAGCACTTTTTCATGTGTTTTTGGCTGTCCATACATCTTCTTTTGAAAAGTATCTATTTGTGTCTTTTGCCAACTTTTTAATGGGGCTGTTTGCTTTTTTCATTTGGCACATTTGAGTTTCTTGTTGATCCTAGATGTTAGGCTTTTGACAGATAAACATTTGGCAAATATCTTTTCCCATTCTGTGGGCTGTCTCCCTGCTCTCTTGATGGTTTCTTTTGCTTTGTAGAAACTTTTCAGTTTGATGGATCCCACTTGTTTATCTTACCTCTTATGGCATGGGCACTTGTGGTTTTTATCAGGAATTGGTTGCCAGTTCCAATTTCCATAAGGGTGTCTTCTGCATTTTCTAAGGTTCTTATAGTTTGAGATTGTATGTGTATGTCTTTGATCCATTTAGAGTTGATTTGTTTTGTGTGGTGATAGGTAGGGGTACTGTTTCAATCTTCTGCATGTGATCAGCCAGTTTTTCCAGCACCATTTACTGAATAGATTTTCCTCTCCCCAGTGGTTGTTGTTAGAGGCTTTGTCAAAGATGAATTGGTTGAGAAATTGAGGCTTTGCTTCAAGAATCTCTATTCTGTTCCATTGGTCTGTATGCCTGTTCTTGTGCCAATAACAGGCTGTTTTAATTATTGTAGCTTCATAGTAAAGTTTGAAGTCTGAAAGTTTGATGCTTTTTGCTTTGTTTCTTTTGCTAAGGATTGTTTTGGCATTTCATGGCCATTTGTGTTTCTATATGAATTTCTATACTGTCATTTCTAGGTCTGAGAAGAATTATGTTGGTAATTTAATGGTATTGCCTTTGGTAGGATGGACATCTTAACAATGTTGATTCTTCCTATCCATGAGCATGGAATAATTTTCCATTTGTTTGTGTCTTCTTGGATTTTTTGAGCAGTGTTTTGTAGATCTCGTTGTGAAGGTCTTTCATTTCTCTGGTTAGGAAGATGCCAAGGTATTTCAATTTCTTTGTGGCTATTGTGAATGGGATTGTGCTTTTTATTTGGTTGTCCACCTACTTCTTGTTGGTGGATTAGAATGTGACTGTCATTCTACGAAAGGTAATGTGAACATTTGTATACCTAACCCTGAATTGTACCCATCTTTAAAATTAAAAATTAAAAAAAAGCATGTTACTATCTTTTGCACATATATTTGTATCCCAAGACTTTGCCAAAGTCCTTTACCAGTGCAAGCTGGTTTTCAAAGATAGATTCTCTTTGATTTTTGAGGTATAAGATCATATCGTCAGCAAAAAGGCTTAATTTCCTCTTTTCCTATTTGGATACCTATGATTTCCTTCTCTTGTCTAATTGTTCTAGCTAGTTTTTCTAATACAATGCTGAGCAAGAGGGGTGAGAATGGGCAGCCTTGTCTTGTTCTGGTTTTCAGGGAAAATGTTGCCAGTTTCTGTCTACTTAGCAATATGTTAGTTGTGGGATTATCATAAATGGTACTTACTATTTTGAGGTATGTTTCTCTATACCTAGATGTTTGAGGGTTTTTATCAAGAAGGGATGCTGGATTTTATCACAAGCTTTTTCTGCATCTAATGAGATAATCACATGGTTCTTGTTTTTGCATCTGTTGATGTATTTAATTACATTTATGATCTTGCAGATGTTGAACCAGCCCTGCATTTTGGGGATGAAACCTATTTGGTTATGGTGGATGATTTTTGAGATGTGATTTTGAATCCAATTTGCTAGAATCTTATTGAGGATTTTTGCATCTATGTTCATAAGGGATGTTGACCTGTAGTTCTCTTTTTTTGTTGGCTCTTTACCCAGTTTGAGTATCAGTGTGATGTTAGCTTTGTAAAATGATTTGGGGAGAATTCAATCTTTCTCAATTGCCTGGAATACTTTCAGTAGGATTGGTATTAGCTCTTCCTTGTACATTTTGTAGAATTTTGCTGGAAAGCCATCTGGTCCAGGGATTTTTTTATAGGTAGATTTCTTATGACAGAGTCAATTTCCTGGGTTGTTATTGGTCTGTTTAGTGTCTCAGTGTGTTCTTGTTTCAACCTGAGGAGGTTGTTATGTCAGAAAGTTCTCCATTTCATTTAGGTTATCCGTTTGTTTCCATTTGGGTGTTCATAGTAATCTCTGATACTCTTTTGTATTTCTTCATTGTTGGTTGTGATTTGATCTTTTGTATTTCAGATTGTGTTTACTCGACTTTTTCTCTGTTTTTCTTAGTCATTCTGGCTGGGGGGGGGTCCATCAATCTTGTTAATTCTTTCAAAGAACCACCTTTTTGTTTTGTTGATGTTTTCTATGATATTTTTGTCTTCTATGTTCTATATTTGGGCTCTTACTTTGGTGATTTGCATTCTTGTCCTAAAGTTAGGGTTTTGGTGGTCTTCTCTTTCCAGCTCCCTTAGGTGGTTTGTTATGCTGTTAACTTGTGATCTTTTTATTTTCTTGATGTGTGTTTGTAGAGTTATAAATTTCCCTCTTAGAACTTATTTCATAGCATCCCAGAGGCTTTGGTAAAATGTTTCTTCATTTTCATTTGTTTCCAGCAATCTTTTAATTTCTGTTTTGATTTCAGTGTCGGCCTAGTAAAACTCAATAATTTTAACTTCAAGGATAAGGCTGTGCATGTAGACCACCCTGGATGCAAGTAATGGGGGGAGGGTGCATTGTCTCTAGGGATTTCAAAAGTAACAAAATGAGCTAAAAGTCAATGTGCTTTTCATTGTCACCATGCAGCAGCGATTCTAATGAGTAATCCTGTCACTCATAAGACACTTTTCTCTGAAACAAAAGTCTTTTGTTTATCTAAGTCTTTTTTGGGGGTGCTGGCACAGGGTCTTACTCTCTAATCCAGGCTGGGGCTCAGTGGTGCAATCCCAGCTCACTGTAGCCTTGACCTCCTGGGCTCAAGCGATCCTCCCACCAGCCTCTTCAGTAGCTAGGACTACAGGTGCATGCCCATACACTTGTCTAATGTTTGTTTGTTTTTGTAGAGTCTGTCTCACTATGCTGCCCATGCTGGTCTCGAACTCCTGCACTTAAGTGTTTTTCCTGCCTTGGCCTCTCAAAGTGCAGGAATTTCAGGTGTTTAGCTAAGTCTTTAAACAATTGCTGCAGTCACTGTTGAGCTTTAATACTATATATTCAGATGAGCGTGTTTCATTACTTAACCTTTAATAACCATTGTATTCTATGTTGTAATTTGACTTGCAGTTACACTGTAGGTTCCTGACATACACACGGCCTCAGCTGTGTTTCTTGTTTTGAATGTAAGTTATTAATGATTTGGAATTATTCCAGCTGCTTCAGACTCAGTACTTTCTCCACCCTTTTCTTCTTGTCCTTTCTACTTTCTTATTAAAATTTACTGTTAGATATGATTCTGAAACTCATTCAAACTGAAGATAAAATGACATAAAATATTGCAGTGTTCTCAGGGATATTGATATTTTATCAAGTTACACCAAAGGAACGAATTTGCTTTTTAGAATTTAAATGTCACTTAGGTAGGTGAATAGGGTAGATATTTATAGAAAAGATCAGGCCCTTCTTGATGCAACCTTGAAACTATAATGCATTTCATTGCTACCATCTTTCTACTTACTTTTAAGGACTTTTATGTAGTTTTCTCTAGCCTTTGTATATACTCTATAGAAATCCTTTTACCTTTTATTTTAAAGGCCATTCTAGTTGAGTTCTACTGGCATAAGCACTATGCAGGGAAATCTTGGAGACCCCAAAAACTTGAAATTGTAAGGATCTACCCTGGGATTTCCAGTAAAAGTGCCCTGATGATTAAAGGTATTTTTTTCTTTAATTCAAAAGAAGGCATTTATAGAATGTTATCAGAGACATCTGAACCTCCATAAAAAAAATTTATGTACAAAATTTCAGAGAAAAGTCGTTAAAGTTTTGTAGATGAACTTTTCAATTTGTAGACGTTTTATTAAATCTAAAGGTATAGTTTGTGTGGAAAACATGCTAAGGACAATAGAAGACAGTTCTACTAGATTCATTCTCTTCATCTCTCCTTGATTTCAACATCATAGAAAAGGACTTGAAATGGAACTGGGTATATGTTTGTTTTACAGTTTACAAAGGAAAAAAAGAAGAGCTTTAGGGATATTTTACTTGGGGTTGACAATTTATTGTATTATATAACTTTTGATGTCATGGCCAACTAGATGACTATGTCATTCCTGGAATTATATAAAGGGAACAGTAAACAGGAGAATGCTGAAGTTTTAAGATTTAATATATAGAGAAGTGGTATCTATTTCTTAACTAAGAACATTATTTTCTCTTTTTAATTTCAGAGAGTAGTCACAAGAACTCACTGTGTTCATTTTGAATAACTGGCAAATAATGAGAGACATCAGCCAGAAACTGGAAACCAAATGACAAAGAAAGATCAAGAGCAAATATTTCAGAATAATGGCATCTTTGATAAGTCTATTACATTGATATCTTTAAACTGTGAAAAATCTCCATGGGAAGTTAATGCATGATGGATAATAAGAATCTAAACAAAGACTCTTCAAAAGAGAATCTCTCATGGTAGTTGGAAACAGAATAAAAGAGACCAAAGGCTAGTTGCCAGGGAAAAATAATAAAGGTCAACAATAGGATCAAAAGGACAAGCTATGTAAGAGTCTCTGAGAAACTGGGGTATAAAGGCAAATTCAACAGGGAAGCTATGTGCATTACAAAGTATAAAAATATTGAAAAATTTGGCTTGAAAAGTATAGTGAAATATACCTATCTGAACCTTATTTAATAACAGTAGAGAAGTAACTATGACAGCAAATATTTTTCTTACTTTTAAATTTAAAGAACAAATTGCTTTGATGAATGGATATCACAGACCTATAGTATTTTTTCATGTCAGATATTATAAAAGTTTTATACTGAAAACATATTCTCAAATATTATTTACATATTCTAAGATATTAATTAAGAGCCTGAAGTAGTAAATTCTAGAACTGTGATGTTTAAGAATGTTCTGAAAGATAGTGTTAATGGAGAAAATTTTTATTATAGAAGTATTCATTTTAGACCTTAAATATTATTATAGAAGTATGTGAGCCTAAAAAGCAATAAATTCTTACTAATTGATAAGAAAGTTTTACAAATTAAGGACACTAATCTTTTGGGCATTATGTATATTACAGTATTTTTGTGTTAAAATTTTTGCAACAGTGACTACTTATGGGTTGAGTATTAAGTGCCAGGGACTCTGCTTAATAATGGAACTGTAATAATGAACAGGCATGACATCTATTAATCTCATAGTCAGCTTTCTTCACTAGCTTCTTTCATGTATATTATACTTGGAAAGTCCTTCCTCACCTTAAGATTCAGAAAATAGTTACCTATTTCTTTCTTCTAGTATTGGCATGATTTTAATTTTATTATTATTATTTTAGTAGAAAAGCAGGTTTATTGAGTCTGCTGCAAGGGAAAGAGTGGGCAGGACAGTGATAAGGGAGCTGATTTTAATTTTTAGATTTACATCTTTGACATATTGAGAATTTTTTGGCATATAGATGATTGAACTTTTAAACAATTTTATTAACCTAGATTCAAGTGAAATATTATAATGTTTTCTTTCTGTTATTTCTGAATAGCACATGCTAACATTTCCTCTGCTAAACCCTCTTTTCTATTTTGTGGCAATAAATTGGGGTGAGCGGTTGAGAGAAAGAAGAAAATTGGAATGTATGACTCTGAACTTAAGCATACTCTAGTTGAAAAAGATCGACTAGAAAATGAACTTCTCAAAACAGAGCTAGAGCATCTTTAAAAAGCAGACACTTCTGAAAAGTTTAGCTAATGTAAATGGTTTTATTCGACATGACACATGAAGACCAAATTGGATCTCATTCTTCATCTTGATTTAATAACCTCATGTGCAAGTTTATGATGCCCTTTAGTGTGATTAAAGGTATAAATTAAACTTAAGTGTTTATTATTCAATGGGGCCATCTTAACAGCTAACATAGAGCTCTTTGCTGATCTCAGGGTCTTTTCAACTCAATTATTGCCTTCCTAAGTAGATTTTTTTTTTTAAAGAGAAGTGATTGGGTTTTACAGGGTGTAATAGCAAATGCACTTTTCTGTGTACCATATAACACCTCACTGATTTGGTTTAATGGTAAAGAGAAAAGGAAGAAAGCACCAAGTTTTAACTGATTACAAATCTGAGTTTAATTAATAAAGCGTCATAAGATTTAAGCTTATCTTATAGACACTTGACCTTGAAAAACACACTAACCTCTGAGTCTCAGTGTCCACATGTGTGGATGGTGATCATACCAGCTGCCCAGACCACCAATTCTTTGTTGATTAAATAAGAAGATGCATATGATGGGCTTTGCAATCTATAAGACACTGTAGTACATTCTCTATTGTTATTATTAAAGTATTAATAATAATCAAAATAAATAGTCTGTTTGTTCTGAGTCTGCTTTACAGGCCAGACAACTCACTTGTAATGATCAAATGTATTTGAATTAGAATTAGAGGTTTTACAAAGTCTGGTTTTCTAAACAGGCTAAAAATTTCACCTTTATTTCTAATTATTCTAACATGTCTTTGAACTAAGTCATCAGCTCTATGAGAAAGTAGTTTTCTGTGTGATACCAAGAAATATTAGTACATTGTCAGTCATTTTAGGCACAGTAATTAAAATAAAAATTAATATCTCTCATTCATGTGCTTGATTATATTTGGTATCTTTCTATTTATTTTGTTGTTGTTTACTTGTTAAGTGGGATCATGAACATTTTCTAATTTTTCCATTGAATCACTTTCATATGAGGTCCTGCTTCTACACACGTGCTATTCACTAAAATTAAGGAAAAAAAAAAGAATAACTCAGTTAAATTTTGAATACAGACAAATCCTTTGCAATTAGTTTTGCTACACATCACCTGTGCAATCTTAGACAAAGTAGTTAGCTGCTTTATGTCTCAGTTTCTTTACTTAAAAATGAATGCAGTAATACTACCTGCTGCATTGAGTTGTTGAGAGGACTAAATTATTTATTTAGAACATAAACTGGGAAACAGTGAACATTCAACAATTTTAACCTTTATTTTTTTTATCTCGATTGCCACAACTGTGTTAAAAGTTTAAGAACTTCATACATTGTTTTGCCTGTGGTCTGTTTAATTTTGAATGCACAGTGAAAGAATGTGTTAGTCTCCAGAAGAAGCTAATACAAAATGCCAACTTCAGTGTACACCCACATAGGTTAAAATGGTCTTTAATGAATTGTGGATTATTGTTAGTCAAGCAAGTAAATAACTATAATTTCTACTGATTTATTCAGTTGGGAAAAAGCAGATTTATTTTATTAGTTTATTCTTAGTTATCCCAACCACCTGTCTGCTGGTCTGAATCTCAATCAGTCAATAAGAACAGTATTTGCTAA
Source organism: Carlito syrichta (assembly GCF_000164805.1). Taxonomy (NCBI): domain Eukaryota; kingdom Metazoa; phylum Chordata; class Mammalia; order Primates; family Tarsiidae; genus Carlito; species Carlito syrichta. The sequence goes on along the minus strand of NW_007054255.1, from coordinate 59,772 downwards.
TTCATATTGTGTACATGCCATCTGCAGTCCACTCCTAGGTGTTCAGATGAGGCAAGGTTGAGGTTGTTCATAGGGGTGTGTGTCATTTAAAAGAAGAAAACACTCTCCCTGAGATATAGGTAGTGTACAACTTATTTGGAGAAGCATTACTTATTCTGAATCTGTATCCTGTAATGCTTTGGTAATTCAGGGAAAGAAAGGTGGTATGACCTGGACTATTCAGGAACGTGCCTTGGAGGAGTTGGCATTTGAACTGTGTCTTCACTGAACTGTAGACACATGATATATTAGTTTTCTAGGGCTATAACTACAAAGTACTACAAACTGGGTGGGTTAAAACAACAGAAATTTATTCTCTTATAGCTCAGGAAGCCAGAAGTCTGAAATTAAGTTGTCAGTGGAGTTGGTTTCTTCAAGGGATTGCTGAAGGATAGTGTTCCATGCTCCTCTCCTAGCTTCCAGTGACTCCTAACACTTCTGGCATCCCTTTACTTGTAGCTACGTCACTCGAATCTCTACCTCCATCTTTACATGGCCTTCTTCCCTGTGTGTGTGTCCCCTCTTCTCTTCTCATAAGTACTGTAGCCATGCTGGATTTAGCACCTACCTAATCTAATATGCTCTCATCTTAACTGGGCTACATCTGCAAAGACCTTATTTCTAAATAAGGGCACATTCATTGGTGCCGGAAGCAAAAACTTGAATGTATTTTTGGCAGGGGGATACAACTCAACCCACTACATGTGGAGAGTAGACAGGGGAATATCCTAGACCAGAAAGACAATGAGAATATAGGTAAATACATTTTTAAACTTTCTTATCTGTTGTTAACTTGAATTTCACCCTTTATATGGTTCCTGAGACATTAGTAAATCCGAGTGTTTTCTTTCAAAGAAAAATACTAAAATTTTATTTCTGATTCAGATATAAGTATTTAGTGTTTTTTTTCTACCTCCAGGGTGTGTTAGATAGTTTCGTTATTTTCTAATATTATAAAATCATCCTATAATTCTTATTTAAAAAATGCTAAGAACAAAATCAAAACAATACCATTAATTTTCACAGTGACTTTAGAATGAGCATTTCCTCATAGTTTAGGAGAATATATTTTCTTGAATTTACTGAGCAGCTTCTCCTATTTTTCCATTAGCAGAGGTTTCTTGATGAAAGCAGATAAGCTCATAAACATGAAAGGAAAAAAATTCTCCTCAGAAAAATTAAGATTACAAAATTAGCCAACATTATGAAAATTACAGTGAAATCAAAAACTATCATTTAGTCAAAATGAAAGTAAAATATATTAACTCTTTACAACTCAAATAGAAAAATCAATGATGAAATGGTTTCATTTTACTAGATATGTAAGTATTTTCTCTTTGTTTTCAACAGAAAAATGATACTAATGGATTAGATTGAGTCTCTTTCTAGCTAGATTAGAATTTTGGGATAATTTGCCCATATCTTCTTACAAAATAGTATGGACAATTGGAGGCAGTCAACACAGAAAAAAGTAACAGTTGAGTCAATCTATTACTTTGTTTAGCTTTTTTTGTGTATAACAAATGTTTACCACAGGCAGTCATGCATACTTCACGAGTTCTGTGATCTCAGAAACTTATTTTTATCTTCTTTTGGCAGTTGAAACCTTTCTCATACTATTTAAAATCTTCAGTCAATACATTTAAGGCCGTCTATGAATAATAATCTAATTAAGAGGGGAAATGAACAGTTCATAAAGGTCAATGAAACAATGAACTATCCAATTTTGCTACTGAAGAAATAATATAATTCCTTGTTATAGAATATGCCAGCAAATCATAATAAAAATATTAATTATCATTAAATAGCTAAAGGAATAAAACATTTGATCTCTGGCATATCAAGAATACATCAGTATGCTAATCAGAATATATCAATCAGAATGAAATATTATGTTTAGAGAAAAAACTCAGAAGTAAATATTATTAGACTATTTGGGAAAATAGGATTTTAAAATGAAATGTTTATGTAGTACAAAACATTGTAACTTTCTGTTCTAAGCAACAAATGACATTAATGGAAAACATCTGCACCCTGTACTAGACATTTTACTCGGCACTGTAGCTTCTCCAGATTCACTTCATCTTATCCCCACATATCCATAATTTACATGGAAAGCACTTTAAAAAACAATCTGCAAAGAATGAGCTTCTCAGATGACGGTCCTGTCTCCCTGTGAAAAATGTAATCATTCCCAGCAGAACCACTTCTATCTACAAATCAGTCATTAGAGCTAGAAGGTCTTATGCCAAGGGCAAACATTAAAAAAAAAAATCGACCTTCTAAGTTATCATCACTTTTGATTAATATGATATGTGTACATGGACAAAAAAATCTGTGGGCATATTTAGAAAGACAGTGACCTAAACCCTATTATGACTTGTCTTTCCTGCATAAAATCAGGGATTGATGCAGAAACATGCATCTGATGCATTTGCAAGCCTGAGTTATATCAGAAGATCTCTAATGAGGAGAAACATGAGCAGAGAGTCATCAGTCCTTCCCAGTCTTTCAAACATGGGCACAAGTTGCCTAAACTTTTGTGTTGAATTTTCCAGGTTTCAGATAACAGAAGGGTACTGAAATGAAGCCCACTTCTAGAATTTTTTTTCCTTTTCTTTTTTTTAACGACCTCAAGGACTCCCTTAAAGCTGTGAAATTGCTAAAAACAGACACACAGTAGCTAACAATTTGAATCTTAGAATTTAAGTGGCAACATTAACCTGAAAAAACACTGGGGGCGGGGGGAGATGAGGAAAGGTGAGGAAGAGTTGTTATAAAATGTTAGGATATCACACAAAATCTTGACCAATACATCCGGGTCTCCTCTCTTCTCTGCCCACTTCCCCAGATGCAATATAGTAAGTATCTTGCTAGGCCTTTTACCTTTTGCCTGAGATTTGATTATGCTGCTATTTATTCTTTTTCTACTTATCCTTCAAATTACTTTTCTATGTCTTTTGTTTTCTGTTTTCTCATTTTCAAGTTGTCATTTACCAGTTTACTCCATGTTTAAAATTTACTCCATGGTCTCTTGAATTTAGAGTAAAACACTAAATAAATTTAGCAAACAACCTTTTGATACATGCAACGAAATAATGAAAGATTTCTGGATTATAATTTCCTCTCTGAAAGCTGAACTTTCTAAGTTTGGGGCATAAAAATTATTGCACAAACATGTAATTATTATTCATGTGATATACTCCTTGCTCTTTGTATTTAGGAGGAGAATTATTACCAATGATTTCATTTGTTACAGACAAAGTTCTTTGTTTACGATTTCATAAAGTAAGACTAGAGTGCTCTTTTTTTTGTTTTGCCACTGGAGAGCAGTGGCACACTCATGGCCACCCCAACTTTGACCTGCTGGACTCCGGCAATCCTTCTGCTTCAGCCTTCCAAGTAGCCAGAACTACAGGTGTGCGTTACTGTGCCCGGCTAATTTTTTATTTATTGTAGAGACAAAGTCTAGCCAAGTTGCCTGGGTTGGTCTTGAACCTGCGGGCTCAGGCAATCCACTTGCCTCGGCCTTCCAAAGTGCTGGGATTACAGGCTGAGCCACCGAGCCTGACCTTAGAATGCTCTTATTACTTGCTAGAATTATTATTATTTTTAGCAAAACTCAAATCATAACCTCATGTCATCCTGGATAATACACCAACCTCTGTGCTATCCTGTATCTATAGTACAAATGAGATCTGGCCAATTTGGAACCCTCATAACTACCAAAATTAATTTCTAATACTTTCCCTTCTCTGGATCTCCAGATGCATATATTCATATACTCAGTTGCTTGCTCAACATCTCCACCTGGACTTTTAGGAAGATCTCAAATGGATCAGGGCAAAATCAAACCCTCTTATTTCTGCTCTGCCTTCAATCCATCCCCCCATTTTCTTGCTATGTCAGTAAATGGCATCATCAAACACCTACTTGCTTAAGTCAAAATTCAATGAGTTACCATAGATTCTCCTGACCCTATCACCCACATCCATTCTATCAGGTAGACCTGCCTATTTTATATCCAAAGTGTATCTGGAATCTGTCTTATTCTTTCTGCCCGTGTTACCATCTACCCTAAACCAAACTACCACAATAGTGCCCAGACATCTGCAATGTCTTCTAAGTGATTTCTTCCTTCCACTGTGACCCCTTACTATCCACTTCTTACAACAGCCAGAATGAGGTTTTTAAAAAAATACGTGAATATTACCACATCCCTTCTCTATTTCCAGTCCTCTGGAGCTTCTCATTGCCACTAGAATAAAACTCTAATTTCTGACCCTAGCTTACATATCCTAGAAATTGCCTATCTCAATAACTACTACACACACCATTTCACCCCTTGCCACTAGTCTTCAGTCACATGGGCTTTTCTGTTTCTTTTTTACATGCTAGTCCTTGTCTTTCCTTAGGGCCTTTGCATTAGCTCAACAGTGCTTCACCCACAGGGATCGTCTCCCTAATCTCTCTATAGCACTGAATCTGTCTTGTCAACTTAGTTTAAATACCATCTCCTCCAAGGAGTCCTCCCTGATTACCCAGTTTGAAAGAACCACTTAGTCACTTACTGTATTAGTCACCTACTGCCACAACACTGTATAGCAAACTACCCCAAGTTTCAACAGCTTTCAACAACAATACATTTTTTATTTTTATCACAGATCTGTGGGGAAGCTCAGGAAGCTCTACTTCAAGCTGCCAGATGGTTGGGCTTGGCTCTAGGCTCCTATCAGATTCAAGGGTATGCCTCATGTCATGTTTTACTGACCAATGACTACCTCAGTGTGTCTTCTCACAGAGGTCACAAGGTTCAAGAGGCTAAACAAAACTGGAAAATCACATGTAAGATCTCCTCCTGTCACATCTGCTAATATTCCATTGGCCAAAGCAAGTCACATGGCAAAGTTACCCCTCATCAACAGGGCAGGACATACATTCCACCCTGATTCATATGGTCAGTAAGAAATACAAAAATATTCCCAGAAACTCTGAGAAGACTTCTCTCATATTTTTTTTTGGCTAAGGGTGTCATGTGCCATATTCATACCTAAACCAATCACTGGCAAAAGGCTGTTGTAGATCAACTGTAAATTAATATCAGCAGGTGTAAATTAATTACTAAAGCCTTATTAAATAGTAGCTGTAGTGGATAGAGTATGATTATGCTTAAGTTGGTAGAATTGAAATACACACACACACACACACACACACACACACATTGTAGAATGAAATTCAAATATATATTTCATTTCATAATAAGGGTTAGCCATTCTCACTTAATTCTTTCATGATATTCCTTAAGTTCTGAGTTACTAGCTGGAAAGCTGGATTGAGTCAATCCTGCATGACTATTATAGTCCATATTCTGGTTTGTAGGACAGATAAATAAGGTAAACAACTTCTACTCAGAATTTTTTTTTTTTTTTTTTTGAGTTGGAGTCTCACTGTCGTCCAGACTGGAGTGCAGTGGCTGCTCCCGGCCACTGCAGCCTCGACCTGCTGGGCTCCAGCAATCCTTCCACCCCAGCCTTCCGAGTAGCTGGAACTACAGGCACGTGCTACCACACCCGGCTCATTTTTTGATTTATGGTAGAGATAAGGTCTCGCCTGCCCAGGCGGGTTTTGAACCCACGGGCTCAGGCAATCCACTCACCTCAGCCTCCCAAAGGCGCGGGATTACAGGCTGAGCCACCGAGCCCGGCTCAGAATAATTTTTTTTTAACATTTTATTTCTATCTGAATATGATCACTTTATATTTTGTTAAATCATGATGATCTCCAACTATATCAATTTTTTTTTTTTTAGCACTAAGGTCTTCCTTGAAGAAGAGCTATACAGTAGACCTCATGTTTTTCTAATACTGCTCTCCTGCTAGTGACTAGAGTGGAACAGGTTGCTTTTCTCCAAATTCCACATGATTCTCAAGTAGAGCTTTTAACTTCATGCATTTCATAGATAGTCAGCCAAGACTTTTTCTTTTAGATCTATAGTTCTATTTGCCCAAGTGAAACATCTACCTCAGGCTTTAGAGACTAACTAGTATGTAATGTTCCCACCGTCTGTGTTCTATCTGACAAGATCTTGCCTTATAGCTGCTGTCTATGATCATAATGACTTGATGACAAATTTCTTTGATTGGCAATCAAATATAACAAGGTCATAACTTCAATCTTCCCAAATTGTAGAGCTGTGTACATGTAAATAGCCTCATAATATTTGTCCATTTGTTCATTCATTCTTTCAAGAACTAATGAGCATTTAGGATGATTCACTTTTCATTGACTCATCCATTGGATGTTGAGTCAGGTCAAAATGAGATAATCTTTGAAAATATGAGGTTAAAGTACTAATCAGTGAAATGAGAATGTAGCAGTGTTCTTGAAGGAGGAACTAAACTTCAGGGTTCCTGCAGGACGTTCATATGAGTAATTTCAACTACTTTCCTTCTCAAAAGGGACACATTTAAACTTAAGAAATTATTGAGATTTTATTTTGGTGTGTGGCTAATGTCTGAAAACTTTAAGTCATACTAAGTTGCGGAGATGCTGTCAATTTAATTATTTTGTTATAGAGAAAAACTCTGCTTGTAGTCACAGTTTCTGTCACAGTTAACCAGCATGCCTATGCCATTTTCTAATGTGTAAACATGGTTTTGCACTAGCGTACAAGGCATAAAACATCATTAATAAGCATATACAGCACCAGTAGATGGCAGGACTTACAGGTAGAGCTTACTACTTAAAGACAGGGGTGGTAAGTTTCACAAATTCTGCTGGCATCATTTTTTTCAAAATTCCAAACTGTGCCACTGACATTACACATTTAAAGCCAGGTTACCCATTTAAAACATAACCTACTTAAAGTGAAATTGGTTTCACTTTTGCAATATATTATCTGGATGACCTTGGCGGACTTCCTTCTTCCCATCAGTACAATAGGGATGAGTTCAATTGCTCTTTCTATACCATAGACTTATAAAGATGATAAAATAAAATGAAAATGTATTGAATTTTCTTGAAAACTCTACTATGATATATGAGTGGGGGACCTCCAAATCCCCAGAATTATCTGTGGAAGGGTGGGCCCCTTGTAGTACCCTCAGAATTTGTTCCTCTGGATAAAACAGTCAACCAAAGTTTTTATCTGGAAGTTTTGAGAAGGTTGCGTCATGATATGCGGAAGAAACATCCCAAGTTGTGGCAAACAGGTGACTGATTCCTCCACCGTGATAACACACCTGCCCACACTGTGCTGAGTGTCAGGAGGTTTTGATCAAAAATGGCATGACTCCTGGGTCCCACCCTCCCTACTCACCTGCTCTCACCCCAGGAGACCTTTTTTTTTTTTTTGTCTCCCTGGATGAAAAAAGTCCTCAAGGCAAACGTTTTGCCAATGTGGAAGAGGTGAAACAAAGAACAGCAGAAGCACTAAATGGCATCAAAACGGACAAGTTAAAAAATTGTTTTGAGCAGTGGAAAAGGTGTCTTGATAGAGTACTTTGAAGGTGACTGCAGTTTAAAATGCAAGAATAAATACATAATTTTTTATAATTAAATTCCGGGTTTTTGGAGGTCCCCCATACACATTTAAGTTTTTAAAATTTATGATGACTACAATAGAGAGGATCTAAGAGTTTCCACAGTTATATTCAAATGTGAAATGTTTTTCACTTTTTTCTTTTTTAATCTTAGACTCTCCACCCCTTTTCAATCATTTTCAGTTTAAAAGCAGTTTTATTTCAGTCGGCTTGAGATATTGTACGCTTGTCCAACGGCCCAGGCAGAGCTCTCACACAGCTGCGGAGGCACACCGACAAAAGACAGACTGATGTCTATCTGGTCCCCCAGCCCCTCCCAGCTCTCTGTGCCCACACAGCTGCAGGAGTTGCAGGTGTGTGTGCACAGTAGTGTCTGCGCTCGTGAATGACCACAATTTGGTGGTGGCAATTGGGATCTCCTCCTCTGTGGGTCATTACTGTTTCTCTGCCTGACACCAGCTGTCCTTGGCTCCCTCGTGCCCCTGGCATGGAAATGCTGGCTCTCTCGTGCATTGTATTTGTTGCTTCTTCTGGGGAATCTGCATCGGCTTCCCCTTAGCTAGTTCCCTAGTGTGGGTGATTCTTTCCAGCTAGAGCAACTTTTTATTCTCTTGGTGGGAAGTCTTGTAACTGGGGTCCACTTGCTTCAGTGTGCAGCCCTAATGGGATGTGGTTTAAGCCCCACTTGCCTTCGGTGTATTATGATTCAGGAGTACTTAGGCTCTTTGTAGGCTGAGCGGTAGGATTATCCAGTACCTTTGGAGATTGTCCTAGGCACACACTCTCAGCATTACAGCTAGACTTTCCCCGTGTTCCAACAGAATGAGGGTTACCTGCAGGCTGGTGACTCTGCAGCTTAAGAGTAAGGGACAAGACAAACCTATCCCCAAGAGAATGGGGGTGGAAATGGGCAAGTGTCCACTGATAACTCACAAACTCTGTAAAGATGGTGGAGTTAGAGAAGGGGAAGTGCTTGGCTGTAACATTCTTTTGGACTCTGAAGACTTTGTGATGGAGTATTTATCCTGCTTTTCTTTGATCTAGAAGGTGACAGACAGATGGACATTTGTGTGTCTCTGTGTTCTCAGCTCTGAATTGTTTTCAGTGAAGTCTCTACTCCAAGTGGAAGCCCTGGGGGAACAGAAATGTCTTTTACATCTGCGAATGACACTTTTATGAATATATAATTGTCCCCTGCCCCATAACATTTGGTCCACACCTGTGTAAAGGTACTGGTCACATTGAATTATCAGTTAACTGTTTGCTTACCTGCTTTATCAGCTTGAATGGGAGCTTCTTGAGTGCAGAAGTTGTTCAGAGACTGGTGCAAAGTAGGTGATAGTACTGCTTATTGCATGAACAAATAGAAAATATAAATTCGTGAATGAAAGGAACTGTGGCTGAACATGATGGTGTAAGCCTGTAATCCCAACTACTTGGGAGGCTGAGGTGGGAGGATTGCTTGAGCCCAGGAGTTCAAGGCTGCAGTGGGCTATGATTGTACCACTGCTGCATTCCAGCCTGGGCAACATTGCAAGATCTTATGGCGAAAGAAAGAAAGAGAGAGAGAGAGGAAAGAAGGAAGGAAGGAAGAGAAAGAAAGAAAGAAAGAAAGAAGGGAAAGAAAGAAAGAGAGAGAGAGAGAGAGAGAGAGAGAGAGAGAAAGAAAGAAAGAAAAAAGAAAAACTAACTCTGGAATTGCAAGTGCAACAACAAGTGTAGTATCTTTCATTTAATTACTAAGTGCCCATGATCAACTTTCTAGATAGCAAATATGTATGCTATCCCTGGGAGAAATTTGCTACCAATTACTTTTTCTTCAATGATGATTTTATAAATTCACACCAGCCTATGCCCAATTGTCTTATACTAAGTACAAGGCAACTGAGTATCCAGAATTTGTCTTCCTTTCATGTAGAAAAATTTTATCTTATTTTTCTCCAGAAGCCAACAGTAGAATGAGTGCAGTCTCAAGTAAGTAATGAATTAAGCTTCTCCCCTGCCAACCTTCTTACATGCTTGAAGTATTATGACTTTTTAAAAAATAGTGAACTCTAAAGGTGTTTTCCAGATGTTAAGTTCATCTCATGTTTGAAGGGTGACCATTTAAAAATCCTCTCCCTCAGGCTGAGGCAGAGCTGTTTTCTATTAACTAATTTTATCCATGACTTTTTAGTAAATCTCATTTTTATAAGTTCATCCTTTGGAGGGATAATTTATTTTTTCTACCTTCTTCTTAATTTTGTGTATATCTTGTCTTTCTATTTGGGTTTTAAAACGAACATTAACTTTTTTGTTTTAAAAATGTTGAGCCAAAGAGAAACCACAGTAAGTTGTCCAATTATCCTTGACATTTCATAGCTGTAGAGTGTAAACTTTTTTCACAGAATTCACAGCATGTCCTCACCTTCCTAGCTCAGCTGTTCAGCTTGTGTCAATGAATTTGTTGGCTCTGTGTGCTTTTCAGCAGATGCAAATGTGTAGTTATTTTCATAGTTTACAATGAAGTCTGATTTGAGAAATTCCTGAATCCGTATTCATGTCTCTATTATGTAGCATTTTTTGTCCTGTTTTCCTTATTCTGGAAAGTTTTGTTAGCTTTGTACTTGTACATCATAACACTAGATTTTCTTGTTTTTTTTTCCCCCCATTCAACAAACAACCTATGGGTCAGGTAGGAAACAAGAATGTCTAGTTCAGATACTTGGGAATATTTTCAAATTCAAGTCAATCAGTTCCATTCTAATGCCCCTTAATGATGCCTCTTTTCAGCAGGAGGTAGCCAGATTGAATATGTCGCCTGTTTTCCATAGCAAAGGAATGGAACTTGACAGTGGAGCGTTGTAACCAAGAATGTTCATTCCATCTTTTGAGAAACAATTTTGAACCTTTTCTCTCTTAGTCTACACTTTAACATTTTTTTCCCTCTCTAATCTAATTGTGTACATGTTTGAGAAATTCCAGAGGCTATTTCGGAGGCTGACTTTGCAATAACAGAGTATGGACGCTTCATGGCAGACTTCGCCATTGTTGAGAGGTTACTTGAAGATGATGAATCTATAACCTGGCCACAGTCAGAAAGACATCAGCCAGCTCTCCAGGTGGACAAAAATTCAAGATAACCATTGCAAGATCTGTTCCCTTTCCCTTTAAAATCCCCTATCCTCAACCTAAAATTTTCAAATGGTTTTTTGAGGCATGAGCCTGGCCATTTCCTCATCTGCCAGCTTTTGGAATAAACTCACCTTCCTTACACTAAAAAAGAAAAAAAATAAATAGAAAGGAAAGAAAGAAAACAAGAATGTCTGTCTTAAGAGGCATACAACTTAAGGCAGAGGCTGACTAATACCCTTAATTCATTGTGTGCAGCACAGGGACAGAGAAGCACAGAAGGTGTGGGTTGGATGGATCTCTATTTGGGGATTGGCAGCCTCGGTGGGTGGAGAGGCTCAGGTGGTCAGGGCAGAGTTGGACATTGGCAAAAGAGCAATCTGGGGAGGGGATTGAGAATCTGCATTTCTAACAAGTTTCCAGGTGCTGCTGCTAGACCTAATACCACATTAGTGGGCAACTCAGGAGATAGGTAAGTAACATTGAACAAGCAGAGAGAGCTAGTATAGCACCTTAAGAATTGACTGGAGGATGTCCAGAAATTAGAGGACTTATGCATGGGTAGCAGACAACCAATTCTATTCTAGATTTTTTTCAACATTCAATATAAAATTGTTTACACATGTGTTTTTTAATGCCTTTTGTTTTGATCACTTTTTCCATCCCTAGATACTCAGTGATCCTCAGCTTGTCTTCATGGTCCAGAACTGTTTCTGTCAATTTTAATCCCAGGGTCCTCCTAAATTGTTGACTCTTTCCTTCAGCTCACACTAGCTGTTACCATAAATTTATTTCTACTAGTTCCTTATCTTGAGTGAGATTAAAACAGAGGGAACACCAGGCCCACTGCAGGCCAGTGGGGCATAGATCTGTGCTGAACAAATAGAATTCTAAAAATGTTCTCCCCAAGAGTCCTGTGCCTTCTTTGGTTATTTAGTCAAACACTAATCTAGGTATTTCTGTGAAGGAATTTTGCAGATAAAATCAAGATTACTAATCAGTTTACTAGAAAAGAGTGAGATTATCCTGGATTATCTCAGAGGGTCCAATACGATCACATAAACCCTTACCAGTAGAAGTAAAAGGCAGAAAAGTCAATTCAAAGGGAAAGGAAGCCGGGCTCGGTGGCTCAGCCTGGAATCCCACTCCTTTGGGAGGCTGAGGTGAGTGGATTGCCTGAGCCCACGGGTTCGAGACCCGCCTGGGCAGCAAGACCTCATCTCTACGATAATTCAAAAATTCAGCCTGGCGTGGTAGTGCATGCCGGTAATTCCGGCAACTTGGAAGGCTGAGGCGGAAGGATCGCCGGAGCCCAGCAGGTGGAGGCTGCGGTGGCCGGGAGTGGCCACTGCACTCCAGTCTGGGTGACAGAGTGAGACTCCAACTCAAAAAAACCCCCAAAAAACAAAAAACGAAAAACAAACAAAGGGAAAGGAATAGATAGATAAGTAGAGGACAGAGGATTTTTAGGGCAGTGAAAATAGTCTGTCTGACACTATAATGGTGGAGACATGTCATTGTACGTTTGCCCAAACCCACAGAGTATACAACACCAGGAACAAACCCTCCTGTAACTGTGGACTTTGGGTGATCCTGGTATGTCAATGTAGGTTCATCAATCGTAACAAAAATATCACTCTGGTATGGAAGCTATGTGTGTGTTGGGGCAGGGAGCATGTGGAAAATCTCGTATTTTCCTCTCAATTTTGCTGTGAACCTAAGACTGTTCTAAAAAAATTAAGTCTTGAAAGAGAAACAACAACAACAACAACAACAACAACAACAACAAAGAGATGCAGTGGAAGAGAAAGAAGGAAAGAGGAGGTAGGTGAGGTCAGAGACCTGAAGCTGAGAAATACTTGCCCTGCCCTTACTGGATTTGAAGGGGACCATAAGCTGGGTGTAACAGACAGAATTGTGTACCCTCAAATTTATATATTGAAGTTCTAACTGCCAAGGTGGTTGTATTTGGAAATAAAGACTTTAAGGAGGATAATTAAGCTTAAATGAGATAATAAGTGTGGGCCTTAATCTAATTGCACTGCTGTCATCATGTGAAGAGAACGGAGACACTAGATGTTTCTAGGCCCCCCTCCCTCCCCTCTCTCCCACCTCCTGCAGGCACAGAGAAGATATCAGTAAGGACACAGAGGGAAGATGGCTGTCCACAAGCCAGGAGGCTGAGCACTCACCAGAAACTGACCGTGAGGATGCCATACTCTTGAATTAATAGCCTCCAGAACTGTGAGGAAATACATTTTTGTTGTTCAAGCCACACAGTTTGTGGCATTGTTTTGTGGTGGCTGGAGCAGACTAATATACCGGAGAATGTGGGAGGTTTCTAGAAGCTGAGAATGACTCCCTGCTGACAGCCAGGAAGGAAATGTGGATTGAATGGAACAAAATACTGCTGATAACCTGAATGAGCTTGTAAATGAATTCATGCCCAGAGACTCCAGGTAAGATCTCGGGCCTGACTCCTCAACTTTGGTCTTGTGAGATTCTAAGCAGAGAACTGGTCCACACTGTGCCCTGACATCTAATCCACAGAAACTGTGAGGTAATATATGAGTGTTGTTTAAGATCCTATGTTTGTGATAATTTGTTTTGGTAAAAATAGAAAACTAATATGGAAGAGATTATATTTATTCTATAAAAACTGTGTGGACAGATCATTCTGACAAAATATATGGTTATTCTACAAAGACAGGTTGACTAACCTTTTATCAGATCTTAAAAGACAAAATAAAGGTCTAGTAAATGGTTTTCCAGAGTGAGTTCCATGGAGAAAAGATGCATAGTATCTTTCTCTTGGGGAGTCACAATGCACATTTTCATATAAAAGCTCTGCTGAGTCCTACAGGGAAAAAGATCCATTGATTCATTTAACGCCATAGTTTTTTTCTCCACATTTATTTAACTACAGAATCATTTAAAAATAAAATGCTTATAAACCTAGCACTTGAAACTTGTTAAAAGGACATGGAGTTTGTGGTCTAGGGACCACTGATAATGGGACTTTTGCATGCTAGACATGCAAGGAATAGTTCCAAGTCCCACTTCCCTTCCCAGATTCAAATCCTGGAATGTCTATTTTGAGAGATAACATTTTCTAGTGAATTAAAAAAATAAAACCCCCTTTCCCCTTATTCTCTAGATCTGGATGTTGCAAATAGCTACAGGCCAGGCAGATAAAGTATTGAGTGAAGTAGGTTAATTGTAAGTGAATAGGAAGTTATGTCTTATGTACCCATAAGAGTTTGTCCAGAATGAGTATCTCCAGATGTGGCCATGTTTAAAGATCTTGAACTTTATTGGGTATGGCCAAGTTGCTCTCCATAGTTCTTGTAGCAGTTTTCACTCTCACCGATACAATTCCCAACTTCTGCACATTACATTTCCTTAAATTTAAAGAATAAAAAAGATGGACATGAAACAAATATGACAAGGCTTGTTAAATTGGATGGCTTATTGAGTACACGTGAGTCTATTTTGTTATTTTTATGTGCTTTTTGTGTGTCTGAAATATTTCACAATTAATTATAAAAAATTTAGAAAAGATAAAAGAAAGGATAAATAAAGAATAGGAACACAGAGTGACTGTGACACGTTGTTCAAGGCAGGCAGGTTCTGCTCAGCTGCAGCTAAGCAGTGTCATGTAAATTGACATTGGGAATGTGGCTGAATTTTCAAGAAAAGCCTGAAATCTAAAATTTTATGCAAAATTTTCCTATATTTAAAATAGGGTGTAGACCAAATTAAACATATTTGTATTTGGAATTTGGTCCTTTCTCCTATGTCTTGGGGGGAATAGCTCACCTGGCCACATTACATTACCCTCCCCACCACTTCCTGCAGTTGTGAGAGGTTGTTTATCACAGTCTCTTCTCTCCCACACCTGGCCAAAGCAAGTGCAGTTCTGTGCTCTTTAAGGTCGAGGATAAAAAGGAGCAATCATTCTTGGCATGAAAAGTTTTTTTAAGACCAGAACCTGCAAATAAGCTTCAATATCTTCCCTTTGTCCATAGACTAAAACCCAAACATAGCTAAATATTTAAGTCCTGTTTTACTTTTACTTGTTTTATTTTTGACTGTTCTTTTTCTATACCCTTTATTTAGATCAGACTGAACTTGTTACTTTCTAGAGAGGAGGTGTGACAGAAATTCAAAGCAAAATTTCTAGAAGTGAAATGACCCCGGGTTAAAACTAGACTTTATTATTACTTGTTGCACGGCCTTAGGCATGTGTATTTGTCAGTCTGTCCCTCCCTCCCTTCCTCACTCCTTTTCATCCTGCCATCCTCCCTTTCTCCCTCTCTCTTTTTTTTGACAGTTCCTTGCTCTGTTGCTCAGGCTGGAGTGCAGTGGCACAATCAAAACTCCCTGCAACCTCTACCTCCTGGGCTCAAATGATCCTCCTACTTCAGCCTCCTGCGTAGCTGGCACTACAGGTGTGTGCCACCATGTCTGACTTACTTTGATTTTGGTAGAGATGGGGTGATGCGATATTATTCAGGCTGGTCTTAAACTCCTGGCCTAGCAATCCTTCCCCCTAGTCTTCCTAAAGTGCTGGGATTACAGATGTGAGCCACTGCGAGTTGTTTCATGCGTGTGGTCCTTATTTTCTTTACTGTAAAATGGTGACAATCATATTATTCAGATCGTAGGTTTGTTAAGAAGATTAAAGGGGACTATATTCACGTACGAATTCCAAGAACAGTGCCTGGCAAACAATAAGCATGCAATAAATGTTAGCTCTTATTATCATCATCTGTAAAATCAGCATAATAGGATCATTACTATGAGGGTAGAATTAGATGATATTTGTAAAGTGCTAAATGAAGTGCCAGACACAAATTGTAGCTATAATTCTTATTCCCTATGCTTTCCCACCTACCTGCACTTATGCTAGTCCCTCTGATTTAGGGTCCTTTTTAGTTGCTGCATGTTCATATCCTACCCATTTTCAAATGTCACTTCAAATACCACCTCCTCCAGAGAGTGGTCATTCACTCATTCAAAAAATATTTATTGAGAACCCTTTTCTGACCCCATATCATTTTATCTTTTACTTTAATACTTATAATATATTGATTTTTCAATAAAAATGTCAACTTTCAGAAGGCAGAATGTATTTTTTATTCGTCTTTATATCTCACACTCTGGCTAACGCAGGATAGACAAATAGCAGGCAGTATTTTTTCCCAAAAAACAAAATAAGCCTTTTTAGAAATTACCCTTCTCAGACTGAGGGATCCAAGTACAGTGACAGATGTACTTACAGCAAAAGACACAGGAATTCAAAGTCTTTGTTTTTTATTTTTGACAGAAGTCTTACTCTGTCATTCAGGCTGGAATGCAGTGGCGTGATCAGTTCACTGCAACCTTGAACTCCTGGGTTCAAGTGATCCTCCCACCTTAGCCTCCAGAGTAGCTGGAACTACAGGTGCATGCTACTACACCTGGTTAATTTTTTTTTCTTTTTTAGAAACAAGTTTTCAGTATGTTACCCAGATTAGTCTTGAACTCCTAGCCTCAAGCAATCCTTCCAACCTCAGCCTCACAAAGTGGTAGGATTACAGGTGTGAACCACCACACGTGGTTTAGGAATTCAATCTTAAAAAGATTTATGTTCATTGGGCAATAGTGGCTCTAATTCTTCTTGCTATCCACAAAGGTGGCTGAAAAGTCCAAGCAGCCCAGATTATTCGGAGGTCCATGACTTTGTCTCATTAGAATTGATAGGATGACATACTATAACCAGTTTACTCATTCAAGAAACTACAGTTGTCATTTTAAAAATGGTTTCCAGATGGCATTAAATTAATGTGCTTAGAACTTTCCAAACATTTAAATTATCTGCTAAATCTTTGGCAAGGTATAACACAATTTGTCCTATTGATAGGAAAATGTCTTGGTCCCGAGAAGGTGACATTGATGCATCTAATTAGATATGTGAACTTGAACAAGTAATTTTACTTCTCTAGATGTGATTTCTCATAGGTGTGAAGAGATAATTCATCAACTTGGGACTGTTCACAGACTTATCCTTTTATTCCTCCCAAAAGGTTTTTGTTGTTGTTGTTGTCTGTGTTTTTACCATTTGGAAAAAGGCTAAGGGCAAAGTAAAGGAAGAAAAAGGAATGCCAGGTCTCCTTCTGGTGGGCAAATAATTATTTTAGGGATATTTTGGAGGAAAGTGGTTCTGGGGTAACTGTGGGTATCTACAAGGGGATAGGAGAGCAAGCATTTCAAAACACGAGTTTGGGATTGTATGTTTATTGTGGGACAAGGTGTTAACACCGTGTTTTGGAATTTCAGGAGAGGTCAAAAGACTGAGAATATTGTCTCGTACTCTCACATTCTCAAGTGAGGAGGATAGCAATCTAGGTGGCACTTGCAAAAGGTTGTTCAAAGTGGATTTTCTTACTAATCCATCACCTACATCACATCCATATGAGGGTGAGGCTGAAGAGTCTGAGAGAATGGATTTATTGGAAAAAACTGTCAGTCTTTTGGATTATTCTCCTTCACCAACCATGCCCACGATGAAGGTGATGGATAGGAGGACACTTTCCACTTCTCTTTTACTTTAAACCCTGTTGAAAATTTGTCCGCGTTCTTGAGGAATTACGGGACTGTGAGGCTGATACTTGACTCATGCCTGAAAGGTTTAGAGGCCAGAGGCTAGAGCTAGCCCTGCCCCTTTTTGATCTAGAAAGGATTGGAGACTGTCATGGAAGCAAGCTGCTCTTCCACCAGTAGGGGAGGGAGGAGAGAAAACAAGGTTTCTTGGGGACACATGTGGAGGGCAAGGATCATGGTAGAAAGGTTGGAGTCAAACAGTAACTTAGCTAAAGAACAGTCATTTTAACACTGCTTAAGCTTTGTCATATTTTGCTAGCTGTCTGTTCTCTTCCCAATTCCTAATTGTTAGCCAAGGACAGAATCAATTTTCCGGAGGTAGTTATTCATAATTGCTTTGTATCTCCCAAGTATGTCTGTTATAGACCTTTGTTTACCAACTCTGTAGAACCAAGCTGACCTAATTGTTATCAGCCTTTCATAGCTGACCACCAGCCCACCAGAGGCTGAAGGCCCTGAAGTCACAAGACTGGTTGCTCTGACATCATCAAGGACACAAGACTAGTGTTATCAATACTCAGGAATGCAACCGCTGGAGAGTTTTCTTTAACTTACCTCTTTGATTAAAACCCTCCTTGATGTACTACCTCTTGTGTTGCCCAGTTTCCCTTGAGTGGAAATAAACTCTTTTGCTTTACCTTTACAAATCTTTGATTTATTCCTGTGGCACTGGTCCACACTGACCCTAACACTACCCAAGAAGACCACTGGGCAATGCGACCAAACAGAGAAGGTGACCACTTGAAACATTAGGGGTTACCAAGAGTGGAGTGGGTAACACCACAGGCACCATTTTTCCTCCATGAGTAAAAGGATTCACTTTGGACATCTGCCATGTACATAGGACACCAATCCCAGATTCAGACTACATCAGTCATGGGAGACATCCTCTGTGCTCTTACCTCTTCTTCTTTTCCATTCTCTGACCTTTGGGGAGCAGCTTCTGGGAGAGGAAGGAGAGCAGCCATCCCACCTGTCTTCCTTCCTCTCTGGGGCTTACAAACCTGGGTTGGATGGGATTTGGGAGAAGAGAGAAGTTCTAAATTGAGTTTTGATTTTTACACTGACCTGGTTGGATTTATTTGATTTTTTGCTGGGTCACATTTTTTAAAAGGCCAAAATAAAGTTTCTGCTTGTTTAATACATAAGAGTAACTGAAAAAGCTATGGGACTTGCCTGGGAGTCTGTCCAGAATGGGAGAGAATGAGTTTACGAAGCCAGTTTAATGGGAAGAAGTGAGAAAAATATAATTGCTTTTATCCTTGAGTAAATCTAGCTCATTCAATGAACCACTTATGATGGTTTATAAGAAATGTATGTAAAAATTATATTTTAAAATGTTACTTTTGATTGTTAACTGAGTTTTTAAAATATGCCACTATTCTAAGAACAATTTACATATAATTCTGAATTTATTGGAATTGTATGTATAAAATAATTAGATTAGATGATCTTTCCTGTCCTTTCTGAAACTGCATTTCCATGAATCTATGATTTTTTAAAACTGATATGGTGGTTTGGAGTTAATTTAGAAAAGAAACTGCTAAAGTCTTAACATCCAAGCTTTGAATTCAAATATCTTTAGAGCAGTGTTTCATATATATGCTAAGATTGAATTTAGTGTGGAGAATAGATTTCAGAGTTTCCATGTAAGGCAATGTCTGGCACACCAAGAATTACCACTGACACTCTGTTCAGCTGTTCATACAGTATATCCAGTCATTTTTTAAGGAATGAATGAATACATTTTCCTAAATAGCCTATCACTCCTTTATTCACTTGGCAACTCTGTCCTTTGGCCTCCCAGTCAGATGTTATCTCTTCTGGATGGTCTTGTGCTGCTTCCACTTTGTATCTAGGCCATAGCCCTATGCTCTCCATGCACTCTGGACTTCCACATTGTAGTGGTTAGCACACACTACTGTAACCATCTATTTACTAAGGTAGGATATTTGAAACCAGAAGATGAATACCCTGAAGCACTGCAAAGACCCTTCATTGACTCAAGGGATGACTTTTAGAAATGATCCCCAACACTCCTGGACACAGAATATAGCCTAGACTTGGTGGTCCTTAGTCTGATTCAGATTATAGCTGTTTAAGAACATTGGCTTAGATGGTGGAAGGGAAACCAATATGCTTTAAAAATTTGAATGTTACTAGATCTACACAATTAAATGGCTTATAGTCTAATGTCTTCCTTTTTTTTTTCTGATAACTTTTCTTTGCTTTTGATGACTTCTTAAAAGCCATGCTTGAGATGTGCCATGGGATATCTGCTAAATACAGTCAATTCAGTTAAAATCAAATACTCAAATTTTAAAATAAACATTTATATGTAATTTTTTACTGATACAAAATAATGTATAACTTACATTTAAGGCATAAAACATAATAATGCAACAAACCCTCATAAACCCACTTTCTCACTAATAACCAGAAAATTACCAATAGCATCAAGGCTACCTGAGCACCTCACTCTCCTGTTTCTTTGCTTTGACAGGAATACTATTCAGTATTACATAGTTTTTTAAAAGATATTACTATATATAACTGTAAGTTTTGTTTATTTTTAGCTTTATTCAGTGGTATCATACTATATTTAGCATTTTGTGACTTGTTTTTTAATAAATTACTATTATGCATGTAAAAATCATCCAGCAATGTTGTGTTGTGTATATTGGTGTATAGTTGAAAATGTTGTTTGTATAGACTCATTTATTTATTTTCACTACTAAATAGTATTCCATTGTATCTCAAAGTATCCCTTCTTGTTTTGATGGATACTTGGTTATTACCATTTTTTGGCTGCATAAACACTGCTGCCATTAACATCTCCAACATATCTCCTGCTGCACATGTGCAAGAACTTCCATAGGGTATGTGTGTATATATATCTGCATCTATAGATCCATGTCTATATCCATATCTGTATCTATATATCCATGTATAGGCACATACAGACTGAGTTTTGGTAAGTCCACATGTTCAGGTTTATCGAAAAATGCTAAAATGCTAAAATTCCAACTGATTGTACCAATTTGTACTTTTTCCTGCTATTTATGAGATCCTCTTGTTTCACATGCTTGTCGGCACTTGATTCTGTCATATTTTTAATTTTTTACCAATCTAGTAGTCATACTATTAATTTTACCAAAAAGGAATTTAGTTATGATTTTAATTGCATTTCCATGGTTACTAATGAAGTTGAGAATCTTTTCACATTTTTATAGGCCATTTGTGGTCTCCCTTCTGTAAAATACCTGTTCATATCCTTTTCATATTATAGAAATCCTTTACATATCCTGTAAATTAGTCTTTTGTCAGTTATATATGCTGTAATATGCTGTAAATATCTTTTTATGATTTGTAATTTTACTTTTAATTTTTAAAAAATTATTTTGATGAACAGAAATTTTAGTTTTAATGTTTTCAAACTTGTCTTTAAAAAGTAATTTGTACTTTTACCATTTTATAAATCAACAGTCATCTTTCTTTCTTTTTTTAAAAAAAAATGTATTATGTATACAGCTTGAACATCCATCCCTAATCTGAAAATTTGAAATCCAAAATGCTCCAAAGTCTGAGTTTGTAGTGTCATATCAGTCCAAAGCACTGATATGATGCTACAAATGGAAGATACCACATCTGACTTCATGTGATGTGCCATAGTCAAAACACAGGTACATAATACACAGTGTTTAACAATGTCCCCACGGGTTAAAAGACCCTCCCATATCCTTTCACCTGTGATATATCTTATCATGTATGTCAGATATGTTTGTCATTTTTTTTTTTACTGTTAAGTATATATTGGTAAATAAGTATAAAAAAACAATTGCTTATCAGGAGTATATAAATTCATAATCAGGAATTGATGGTGGTACCAAACAATCACAGATTTTCCACATGGGTGGTTGAGATAGTGACACCTTTGCATTCTGATGGTTTAATGCAAACAAACTTTGTTTCATGCACAAAATGATAATTCTATAAGAAAGGGAAGAAAAAGATTGGCAGTAGCGGGATACTGGTGGGGGAGGTACAGTGCGGGGGGAACATAACATCAATAAGTGTACTTGATCTCAATTCAGGCGAAGTGGGGACCAAACTTTACCTGTACGATGACTACTTGTATACCTAATCCTGAATGGTACCACACATCTTTAAAATAAAATTAATTTTAAGAAATTGTGTAAAATTACCACCAGGCTATATGTATAAGGTATACATGAAACATAAATAAA
The DNA here is from genome assembly GCF_000164805.1 of Carlito syrichta. Classification (NCBI taxonomy): domain Eukaryota; kingdom Metazoa; phylum Chordata; class Mammalia; order Primates; family Tarsiidae; genus Carlito; species Carlito syrichta. The sequence continues at coordinate 38,189 of NW_007054255.1, read as the reverse complement.
TTTTGTGTTTAAACTTGGGTTTCATTCCCACATTGCATATACAAATATTCCAAAACTCAAAAATATCCAAAATCCAAGAAACTTCTGGTCCCAAGTGTCTTGGATACTCAATTTGTATTTCAGGTTTACAACATGTTATGAAATCCATATAGGTAGTAAAATGGTTACTATAGTGAAGCAGATTAACATATCAATTGTTTCACATGTTTACTATTTTTTGTGACCTGAGCAGCTAAAGTCCCTAAGACAATACTGTATTTATTAACTGTAGTCTTCATGTTGTATGCTAGATTCCTAGACTTGTTCATCCTATATATCTACTACTTTGTACTGTCTGACCTACATCTTCTTTTTTTTAATTTTTAATTTTAATTTTAAATATGTGGGGTAAAACTCAGAGCTAAGTATACAAATGTTCATTATGCACGTACCCTTGTTGATGAGGTGTGCCCCCCTCCTCTGGCAGTTTCCCACTACTGCCAATTCCTTTCTTACAGTATTACAATAGCTGTTCAAGGTCCACTTATGAGTGAGAACATGTAATACTCGATTCTTTGTTTCTGTGATACATTAGTCAGTATTATGACCTACATCTTCTTATCCCCTCCATCTCCTACCCCTGATAACCACTGTTTTATTCTCTGTATACTTGATCCTTTTTCTCTTTAGATTTGATAAGAGAGATCATGGAATATTGTTTTATTCTATGTCAGGCTTATTTCACTTAGCATAATGTCCTCTAGGTCCATCCATGTTCTGGTAAATGGTAAGATCTCCTTTTTAAAGGCTGAGTAATACTCAAATATATGCGTATGTGTGTGAGTGTGTAGAGTCACTCATACACATACACACATATATGTAACATTTTGTTTGTCTATTTGTCTGTTTGCAGACATTTAGGTTGTTTTCATATTTTGATTATTGTAATCCTGAAATGGACAAGAGAGTGCAGATATCTTTGTGAGGTGAATGATTTCATCTTTGGGTATATAATCCCAGAAGAGGGATTGCTAGGTCATATGGTAGTTTTATATTTTATTTCTTTAGGAACCTTCATACTATCTTCCACAATGGCTATACCAATCTACATTCCCACTAACAGTGTACTAGCATTTCCTTTTCTCTACATCCTTGCCAACATTTGTTATCACTTGTCAAGAAGATAATATCAAAAAATAATTGCCATTGTAAATGACATGAACAGACATCTCTCAAAAGAAGATATATGAATGGCCAACAAACATATGAAAAAATGCTCAACATCAGTCATCATTAGTGAAATGTAAATTAAAAACACAATGAGATACCACCTTACACCAGTCAGAATGACCATTATTAAAAAGAAGAAGAAAAAAGCAATAAATACTGGCATGGATGCAGAGAAAAGGAAACACTTATATACTGTTGTAGGGACTGTAAATTAGTACAGCCTCTATGGAAAGTGGTATGGCAATTACTCAAAGAACTAAAAGTAGATCTACCACGTGATCCAGCAATCTGACTACCAGGTATCTACCCAAATGAACACAAGTCATTATATTAAGAAGACAACTGTACCCACATGTTTAATGCAGCACAATTCACATTTACAAAGATGTGGAATCAACCTAAATGCCCATCAACTAGTCAGTGGATAATGAAAATGTGGAATATATATACACTATGGAATATTACTCAGTTATCAGATTGAAATAATATCTTTTACAGAAACTTGGATGGAAATAATATCTTCTATAGAAACTTGGATGGAATTGGAGAACGTTATCCTAAGTGAACTAACTCAGGAACAGAAAAACCAAATATTGTATGTTCTTACTTATAAGTGGGGCCAAACTAAGGATATGCAAAGATATAGAGAATGGTATAATGGACATTGGAGACTCAGAAGGGGGAGGGGGCAAGGGATAGAGAGACAAAAAAAATCACTTGTTGTGCACAATGTGCACAGGTGGGGGTGGTAGATAACCTTAAAATGCAGATTAAAAACCATTTGTATCTCCCAAAGCTATTGAAATAAAAAAAAGATAATTGCCATTCTAATAGGTATGAGGTGATATTTCATAGTGGTTTTATTTGGTATTTCCCCAATGATTGGTGATATTTTCATATATCTGTTGGCCATTTTTATATCTTCTTTGGAAAAAATACCTGTTCAGATCTTTTATCCATTTTAAAATAAAGTTATTTGGTTTTCTGCTATTGAGTTTTAAAAGTTCTTCGTAAATATTGGTTAGTAATCCTCTATCAGACATGTGGTTTGCAGCTGTTTCTTTCCAGTTTGTAAGTTGCTTTTAAATTTTTTTTTGCTGTAGCTTTTACTGTTTTGTTTACGAAATGTTTTGAAGACATAAAAATGTTTTACTAGATTTTCTTCTAAAAACCTGGGAAATTTGCTTTTTTACATTTAATTCTTTAATATGTCTGTAATACATTTTAATTTATGGTGTGTTGTACAGAGTCAATATTTTTTGCCCTGTAGGATAAACAACTTCTCCCATATCATTTATTGACTGGCTTCTAATTGATCTGCAATGCTATCTCTCTCATATAACAAGTTTTCCTATTTGCATTAAAATAAAAGTAATCTAACACCATATATTAACCTTCTCTTAAATTTGAGTCTCTGGAAGGCAAGATAGTGTCTCTGGCAAAGTTTCTGTGGTGAAATAAAAGAAAAATAAAATAATAAAATCTGTAAGATCATAAAATGACAAATGACAGCATGACATTTTTGCCAAAAAGGTTTTTGTGACTTACAGTTTACAAAAGTTTATAAATATAGGCATACCTCAGAGATATTGTGGGTTTAGTTCCAGACAACTGCAATAAGGCAAATATCTCAATAAAGCAAGTCATACAAAGTCTTTGGTTTCCCAATGCACATAAAAGTTATGTTTATACTATCTTGTAGTCTATAAATGTATATACCTTGACTTAAAAATACTATATTGCTAAAAAATGCCGACACATCTTAGTCTTCAGTGAGTTGTAATCTTTTTGCTTGTGGAGGGTTGATGTGCATGGCTGCTGACTGATCAGGATGGTGGTTGGTGGTTGCTGAACACTGGGTGGCTGTGGCAATTTCTTAAAGTAAGGCAACAAAGAAATTTGAAATTGACTGCCTCCTTTTACAAAAGACTTCTCTGTAGCATGTGATGGTGCTTGACAGCATTTGACCCACAGTAAGACTTATCTTAAAATTGGAGGCATGGCTCATGCCTGTAATCTCAGTTATTTGGGAGTTGACGTAGGAAGATTGTTTGAGACCAAGAGTTGGAGGACATTATGAACAACATAATGAGATCCCATCTCTACAAAAAGTAAAAAGGAAAAAACAAAACAAAACAAAACAAAAACGTGAGCATGGTGGTGCATGCTATATTCACAGATATTTGGGAGGCTGAGGAGGGAGAATTTTTTGAGCACAGGAGGTCACTCTCCAGCCTAGACAACAGAGTGAGACCCTGTCTTTAAAAAAAAAAAATTGGAGTCAAACCTTGAAGGTGCTTTATCAACAAAGTTTATGGAATAGTCTAAATACTTTGTTGTCATTTCCTCAATGCTCACAGTATCTTTACCTGGAGTAGACACCATCTCAAGAAACTACTTTCTTTGCTCATTCATAAGAAGCACTCATCCGTTCAAAGTTGATCATGAGATTACAGCAATTCAGTCACATATTTGGGTTCCACGTCTAATTCTAGTTCTCATGCTCTGTCCACCACATGTGCAGTTCCTTTTTTCACTGAAATCTTTATACCCCTCAAAGTCATCCCTGAGGTTTGGAATCAACTTCTTGCAAACTCCTATTCATGTTGATATTGGGACTTCTTCCTATGAATTACAAATGCTCTTAATGGCATTTAAAATGATAAATTATTTCCAGAATATTTTCAATTCACTTTTCTCAGATCTATCTGAGAAATCACTATCTATGGCAGCTAGAGCAATATGAAAGATGTATTTTAAATAATAAGACTTGAAAGTCAGATTACTCTTTGATTCAGGGGCTGCAGAATGGATGTTGTGCTAGCAGGAATGAAAACAATACTAATCTGCTTATACTTCTCCATCAGATCTATTGTGACAACTTGCATTGTCAATGAGCAGTAGTATTTTGAAATACATCTTTTTTTCCCCCGAGAAGTAGGTCTCAACAATGGGCTTAAAATAGTCAGTAAATCATGCTATAAATAGATGTGTGGTCATCCAGACTTCTTGTTCCTTTTGTAGAGCACTAGCAGAATAGATTTAGAATCATTCTCAAGGACCCTAAGATTTTCAGAATGGTAAAAGAGCATTGGTTTCAACTTAAGGTCACAGTGTTAACTTCTAACAAGAGAGTCAGCCTACCCTTTGAAGTTTTTGAGATAGGTATTGACATCCCCTCTCTAGCTATGGAAGTCCTAGATGACACCTTCCTCCAATACAAACCTATTTCATTTAATTGAAAATCTGTTGTTTAGTGTAGCCCCTTCATTAATTACCTTAGTTAGATTTTCTGAATAACTTGCTGCCGTTTCTCATCAGCACTTACTGCTTCACCTTGCATTTTTATGTTATGGAGATGGTTTCTTTCCTTCAACCTCGTGACTCAACCTCTGCTAGCTTCAAGCTTTTCTTTTGAAGCTTCCTTACTTCTCTTAACCTTCACAGAATTGGAAGGAATTGGGCCATGCTCTGGATTAGGACTTTGGCTTAAGGAAGTGTTGTGGCTGCTTTGATCTATCTGGACCACTTTCTCCGTGTCAGTGATAAGGCTGTTTTACTTTCTTATTTGTGTTGGAATAGCATTTTACATAGCTTTCAAAAACTTTTTCTTTGTGTTTACAACCTGGCTAACTGGTGCAAGTTACCTTACCTTTTGGTTTATCTCAGCTTTAGACATATTTCCTCACTAAGCTTAATCATTTCTAGCTTTTGATTTAAAGCTCATCCTTTCACTTAAGCATTTAGAGGCCATTTTGGGAGTATTAATTGGCCTAATTTCAATATTGGTGTGTCTCAGGTAATATGAAAGCCCAAGGAAACAAAGAAAGATAGAATGGTCAGTCAGTGGAGCGAAGTACACACAACATCTATCATTTAAGTTCACTGTCTATCATGGGTGCAATTGTAGCACCCCAAAACAATTACAATAGTAACATCAAAAATCACTGGCTGTTGATCACCATAACAGATATAATAATAATAATGATCAAGTTTAAAATATTATTAGAACTACCAAAATATGAGACAGAGAGATGAAGTGAACACATGCTGTTGGAATAATTGTGCTGACAGACCAGCTCCATGCAGGGTTACCACAAACTTTCAATTTGTAAAAAATACAGTATCTGCAAAGCACAATGAGGCATGCCTATACTGTTTAAGGGAAAATGACAAAAAGTATCAGAATGTCATAGTATCATTTGCTTGAATATATGAATATTTACATTTAAATTTTGGAAGAGTGTCTGAGGCCAAATCATTGAAATAAACAAACAAACCAAACTGCTTAATATTTGTAGATGGAAGATAATTTGAATCAACTTCAAACTGTTACCACATGAATTCCATAACTTCAGATAAGCATTTATGATTTTAAAATATAAAAAGTAAAATAATATATTTTTACCCAGCAGATTTCTCCTCGGACCTGACAGGAAGAACTAGGGAAACAAACAAAAAAAAGCTACTTAAGATAGAAACCCTGCATGAAGCTTGTCCATGAGAGTTATCTCACCTGAATCTTCAGCTAGAATGTTTGGCAAGCTTCCGAGAAGCAGTGAAACTTAATTTTTCCCTCTTACAATGGATTTGTTGTTACAAAGTTTGCTCCATATTGATGATATTAACAGAAAACAAATTTTGAAGCAACAGTGCCCTCTATAGTGAACAGATTAAGACTGTGCTTTTCAATTTCTCAAGTGTTTTAACTCCTCTGGGTCAATCTTTTACTCCCAAACCAAATGAATCTCCTTACTGGGTAAACAGATGATGAGTTTCATCTCCTTCCTATTTTGATGAGATGGGTTATACTTCCTAGAAGGTACTTTATCTCCTTGTTCTTTCTTTTGGGCCTAGCACCAGCGACTCTTCCTCTACCCTTTTTTGACCCTTCCCTGTTACTTTTATATTTTCAAGACTCTCAAAGGCTCCATTCCCTCGTCTGCCCTCCCAAAGAATGATAGGAGGCTTAAGGTCTCCCAAAACTGTGGGGAACTTTCCCTATAAATATTATATAGGATGCCAAGTTAAATTTGAACTTTGGATAAACAATGAATACCATTTAAGTATGAGTATTTCCCAAACATTGCATGAGGCATACTTACACTAAACAAGTTTTCATATTTCAAACCTCAAATCCAAATTTAACTAGGTAGCTTGTATTTTTGTTTGCTAAACCTGTCAAGTATCTTGTTCTCTCTAACCAGAGCACCCAAAAAGCACCCACTGAAGTCACCTGATCTATGATGTATGAGATAGCATATTCTACTTCCAGCTCTTCTAATTTTAGTTTCTTCACTAATCCTACAACAGTTACCTTGATGATATCTCTCTATCAAGTGAGAGTAGGACAGAGGGACTATGTTCTCTCTACCTTTTCCTGGCCAAACTGGTTGAGTCCTAGTAAGGTTTAATTCCTTTACCAGTCTTTGGCCTGTTTAGATTTTTCTTGTAGCCATTCGATCCTCCCTTTCTACTCTTCTCCGTTATATGTCCTAGAAGTTTATGGCCTAAGCAAGAAACTTCTTTAGCAAGAAGGTGAAGAGTAAGGCAGGAAGGAAGATTCTGGGCCTGAGGAGGGCCTGAGTATGAATTGTGGGTGTAGAAGGGTGTAGAAGTCATAGAGTCAATACCACTATTTCTTTCTGAAGCTCTAGATTTATTTCAACTGTAGACTTAAAAAGAATTTATCCTTCAATTGTTGCAAGTCTTGACCTCTCCTTACCAAGTTATATTAGAATCAAAAAATTAAATCTAAATGATGTTAATTTGGAGGAAGAGGGCAGGGTTTATAAATCACTGACATAATAAGAAGTGATAAAAATGAAGTAGTATGTAAGGCAGATTAATCTGTGAAAGAATGTTGGTAATTTAAACCTATATCTACCAATAGTGAAAAAAAACCACCAACAATAATCAGGTATTTCGGTGCTGGAAAAAAAGCATTTTCAGTGCCTATGAATGGTGGTTTCTTCCTCAGAGTAGGGGAAAATAAATTTGGAGAGTTTGAAAATATCCAGCCATATATAAATAACCACAATAAACACTAACAGAACACAAAATCTTTTTGGAAATATTAAAAGAACAGGAAGAACTTGTTCTTCACAGACTCTCAAGGGAATTATATTTCAATCCATAGAAGCAACCTTCTTTTTTGTTTTTCAATATATTCAAAGGAAAGATTTCAGTAAAAATCCAGTGGGACTACATGATAGTACCATTTTGATGTCATTATGATCTGACATTATCTGAAGAAGTAATTTAAAGTATTTCATTAGATAAATGCCTTGGTGAGATTACAAATAGTTTGAAAAGGTGATGCATTACATGAAAAAAATCAGTAGCAAAGAAATTAATGTAGAATCAACAGATAATATAAGTTACCTTCACTTATAAAAACAAGGTGTTGCTATCAAAAAATACTGCATAGCTCTGACTTCACAATGAAATCTGTAATAATTGGAATTATATTATTAAAAAGGATAGCAATATATTTACTCGGCATCTATCATCCAAATCTTTAGCATTAAAGTCAAACAGAAAATTGAAATAATTGTCAAGGGATAGATAGAATAAAAACTTTCTTTTATTGGATTTAGTTATTCAGGTAAAATAAAAGAAGCAAAATCAGTCATCACTAAAAAGTTTTGGAGAAATGCTGTCTGCCCTTTGCAGAACTTCCACAAAAGCGAATAGCTCAATCAGATGCTTGATAATCTTCAGATATACATCTGAACTTCAGGGTCTTATCTTAAGTGGCTGCATTTTAAAAAAATCATTGTCTGTCAGGTACTAGAAATTGAACTTGAGTCAACTGAAGTGATACAAAAATAAATCATTTATAAATGTAATTGGATTTAGCACTCTCAGAACAAGAGGCATGCATTGTTTTATTGTCTCTGGCTCTAGTCTGAGGCTTAAAGCAATGGCCTGCAAACTTCACTGTGCCCAAGAATCTTCTGGATGCTTGCAGACTTCCCCAGGAGATTTCAACTTAGTAGATCTGGACTGGGGATTCCAAATTTTAAGGCTTTTTAAATTTTAAATTAATTAGTGATAATAATTATTTTTTGAGTCAGGGTTTTCAGTGGCATGGTCACTGCTCACCACAGCCTGGACTTACTGGGCTCAGGTGATCCTTCTTCCTCAGCTTTCCGAGTAGCTGGTACTCCAGGTGCACTCCTCCTCACCTGGCTAATTTCTTGACTTTTTTTTATAGACCAAGTCTTGCTATGTTGCCCAGATTAATCTTGAACTCCTGAACTCAAGCAATCATCCCACCGCAGCCTCCCAAAGTGTTGGGAGTACAGGTGTAAGCCCCTACACCTGGCCTGAATTTTAACTTTTAACAAATACCTCATATGATTCTGATGGTTGTGGTCCAAAGACCATACTTTGAGAAAGAGTGACTTATGTTTTCAGCTGTTTGCTACATTTGCCATTCTTTGAGGATTCCCCTAATGCTATAAGCAGCAATAAGCAAACATAACCTGAGTGCAGGGTGTAGTGACAGAACACATCACCTTCCATTCCAGTTGATCATGTTCCATTCAATGCCATTAATTTAAACAAATAATCATTCAGCAATGAAGTGGGGGAAAGGAGATATCCAAAGAGAGGGATTACAGACATGAATTTTTAAAATGTGTTTTGTCATCAAAGAATTTTTAAACATTTCGATGTTTCTATACTGAGGTAAAATAGAGGAAAACATTTTATTTTGTTCTCTATGATGTCCCAGGCATGTAGAGCAATACCTGTCACTTTACAAGTGCTCAATGAATATTTGTTGAATGTTTAATGAATGAATTACAAAGCAAAGGAAACAAATGATGTAGATATGACTATATTCTGGAGGTGGTAAATCAGGGAAGGAGGATAGTTGTAGGGTTATCAATGTTTCTAAAATAGAAACATTTTTTCTTACAATTTGTTTTTCTCTAAACACTATCTCTCATGCCTTTCACATTATTCGTGGAATATGATAATCTTACCAGTTCATAGAATTTTAGGGAAAATTTTCTGATTTAGTTGTCCAAAAGGAGCATTGAGGAAAAATGGGTTGGCAGTTAGAAGAGCTGTGGCTTCATCTCAGATCCACCAGTGACTAACTATATAGCAAAATATCCTTTGCTTCATTTTGGTGGATTAGAAGAGATGATTCAATCTGACAGATTCAGAGATGATAAATGATTACCGAGAACATAACTAGGGGAGTACTTTCACACTTCAGAGGAGAAAAGAGATTCCAAATTATGAGTCCCTGGGTTACCTTAATTACACAGAACTATTTTTTCCTCAGAGCTGACCTCATATAATCTTGTTGCTCAGGGGCCTCTCCACTTGTCTCCTTCCATGATGCACTCCAGCTGCCCAGGGCTGTTCTATCATGCTGCTTTCTCTTTCTGGAAGGCAACTTTCAAATTCCATACTCTTTTGGTCTTTTTTCTGCATCCCATTGTGTTGAAGCAACGTTATTCAAATTCTACACTCTTTTTTCTTTCTTCTGCATCCCATTCTGTTGAAGCAATGTTTTTTTTAAAAAACTCAGACTAATAAACAAATTATGTTAATGTTTTTTATTTTTATTTTTTATTATAAAGATGTGGGATACAATTCAGGGTTAGGTATACAAACATTGACCATGCAGGCATACCCTGTATGAGGTATGCTCCTCCCTCCCCTAGCAGTTTCCCTCAACTGCCAATCCCCCCTCCCCCATCGACAGTTTCCCATTACTGCCAATTGCTTTCCCATAGCATTACAATTGCTCAAGGTCCTCTTATGAGTGAGAACATATGGAACTCTGTTCTTTGTTTCTGTGATAAATCACTGAGTATGATTGATTCCAAATCCATCCAGAGTGCTGCAAAGTCCATATATTTGTCCTTCTTTATGGTTGCATAGTATTCCATTGTGTATATGTACCACATTTTGTTAATCCAGTCTAGCTTTGATGGGCAACATGGTTGGTTCCATGTTTTTGCTATTGTGAATAGAGCTGCAACAAACATATGTGTGCAGGTATCTTTTTCGTAGAATAATTTGAGTTCCTCCAGATATATTCCCAATAGGGGAATTGCTGGGTCATATGGAAGGTCAATTTCTAGTTCTTTCAGAAATCGCCACACTGTTTTTCAGAGAGGTTGTACACGTTTGCATTCCCACCAGCAATGTAGAAGTGTTCCTTTTTCTCCACATCCTTGCTAGCATCTGTTGTTGTTTGTTTTATTAATGATGGTCATTCTTACCTGGGTTAGGTGTTCACAGAAACAAAGAATAGATTACCATATGTTCTCACTCATAAGCGAAACTTGAACAATTATTATACTATAACAAAGCGTTTTGCAGTAATGGGAAACTGTCAGGGGAGGGGAGGTGGGATAGGCAGTTGAGGGAAAC